>NW_027505863.1:0-173067 GCF_021521415.1 Bidens hawaiensis
ATTGACACCTCCAACAAATTTTATTTCTATAATATGTTGTTAATACTAATTAGATAAGAACAACGCTGAAATAAGTAAAGTTTGGTTGAAAGGTTTGGAATACGGGAGTTTTTAAAAATCCAAGAACATAATTTTTTTATCCTTCTATTACTTATTGTATTTAAATATAATTATCCATAATTTATATGGTATATAAATATAATTATTAAAGAGAATATATAAAATATATACTTAAATGATTTTGAAAAAAAAGAAGTAAACTGTTATAACTATATTAAAGTGAAAAAAAAAATAATAGGGTGGCTATGAGAGTTGAACCCAAGTGGTTTCAGCCCACACACAAAGGCAGAAACCCATTAAGCTAGTTTCTATCTTGGTTATCTTTCGGTTTCAGAAATTTAAATACAAAGTTCTTGAAAAAAAAAACCCAAATTCAAATGAACCCTAGAATCTTAATCTAAAAAAATTGAATGATGAAGTGTCTATTAACAGAGGGCTTTGGATTAAAGGCTGAAAAAGAACTAAAACCATCTAACAATTACCTTAAAAAGTGTTGAATTGAAAGAGAATAAGAGACAACGTTTCTTTCATCATGACTTCTCGTCAAGATCCACAAAGCGTTTTAGAATAGAAAATTGAAGATGCAATTGAGTTTGAGATTATTAGTGGATTAAAGCTAAGAGTTTAATCGACACATAATGTAATATAATGAGATGAATCGAGTGATTAAGCTTCGGTTACGGGTTAAGGCCATAATGTCCATAACGAATGACTTGATTAGTGATAATGATATGAATTATGGAAAATACATTATGGGTTAATGATAAACGAGTCATAACATAACTGCCTTGAATGTTAAATTGTTCGAAATAAGAAAAATAATAATAAAACTACAAAAACAAGAAAAGAAGTCTCCACGAATATGAACAGGAAGGACAAGAAAAATGGTTAAATTTTGAAATTTGGCATAACTAGCCCTTCCAGTTTGCAAGTGGATTTAAATTATATTCAAGCTTTAATAAAGTTAAAAATAATGTGTAAAGACTTTAACAAACTCTATAAAAAAACTGTATTAAACTAATTAAACGTTTACGATTGAAAGTTAAAGACGACTCAAATCTCGGATTTAAAAATTAACGAATGTTACAAGGTACATAGCAGTTAATCCTCCCATGTTGGATTGAAACTCTTTAATCCTGGAATCTTTATCGGAGTTACTAGCTTCCAGTTCTTGAATGCGTACATCTTTGACAACAGAGTCTTGTTCGAGTTCAAAGACTCGACGTTGGAGAGCTTGTACATCAACGGGAGCATCCTCAAGTACAACTCCCTTACCTTTGTTCTGTAGATATTTTTCTTGCATGGCAAGAATCTGAGCAATCTTGTCGGAAGCACCAGAACTTGACTGACTCTGATTGGCTGGGCCAGATGATCCAGAAGGGGCGTCAGCATGTTGAAAATCAGCCTCAAATTCAAACTCACGAGCAATATCATCAAAAATATGATCTTGAGTCTGAGGCTCTGCGGTGGATGTGCTTGGATCAACATGAGTTTCAGAAAACATTCGACTCAGGTTGATGTGGTTGTTGATGTAGGCTAGTTGTTGGTGGTGGTGTTGTTGTTGTTACAGCTTCAGTAACCAGCACGCCAGGTCTCGGATCTTTCTTTCTTCGTTTCTGTGGATTGAGATCGGCGGCTGGTTCCTCGGGGATATCATCATCTTTATTTACAGCGACTGCTTGAGGAGGCTTCAATGCAGTCGACTGTAGTAGTTCCTTAAAAGTTTCAAAATCCTTTAGTTGCTCAGCAGTCAGTAGGCATTCTCTGTTTCACGTTGTTCTGTCTCTTCATTTTCATCATCTGAACTAATCTCAAAAGTAGCAGCTCACTTCTGAGCTGGTGTCACGTGCTCTTCAGCAACTTGAGCAATAACAGGTAACAGTTTCTGTTTTGGCAAACCGACCAAATTTAACCAGGTCGTGAAGACCCTGGTAGACGACTTTGGCCCCTTTTCTTGACTGTTTCATCAAACCAAAGGTTTTTGGGTCCCATTGACTTCATATCCAATGTCTCAACAGATCTAACGAGATTAGTGTAATTTGAATCAAAGATCATCTGTAGAAACCGTGGATACATAAGAAACATTTCTTTCTTTTTACCCTTCAGATTGCTCATCATCTCATCGAGAATTAACTTGGAATAGTTGTAATTCCAATCCATGATCAAAGCAACCACAACCGACATCTGTGTATGGCTAATCTCATCTGAACCTCCTTTTCGTCCCGACACACACGTAAAGAATGTGTGTATCAGAAATCTCCAGTATGGGTGGAATAACTTCTTGATCACTAGAGGATCTCATAGCCCATTCTTGTAAGAACCTCGGAAACAGCAGCAGTTGTGTATTCCGTTGGGTAATCAAGTTGATCTCCAAATAAAAGAACCTCCCGTATGATGGTCTTTGTGATGACGACCGGCTTCTTTTGCACTTTTGAGTCTATAGACATAACTCCACCTGGTCCTTGCTGGTTGATCAAAGCATTGTTCCAAAATTCCATGATCATGTTCTTGAAAATGACAGGATTTTCTCGTAAGGCGTGATAAATCCTGCAAGTATTGAGGCCAACGAACATGGACTTGAACTCCTTTTGTGCTGGAGGAGGGTCAGAAAAATATCCAGCTATATTGTGAGTGTCAACGAACTTTAAAGGAGCTTGATTAGCCATTTCTGTAACAAACGAGTCAAGTTAGTAAGTATTCACGTAACTTGAATAATATTCATAAGTTTAAGTACACAATTTTAATTATCTCAAACATTAAGGACTAATTGTGTCAAAATCATATTGGATGGACCATAAATGTAAATAATAATGATTTAAAGAGAATTTTGATCCAAACAAGCAGTTTTCTGTCCACAAGTGGGTTTTCGGTCAATAAAAGAGTTTTCGGTCAATGAGACATGTTCTATGTCCAGTCCCACCGAGAACAGGAGTTCTCGGTCAGGGACACAGGAGATCTCGGTCAATCAAGAGTCAACCGAGAACCCTTGACTGACCATGGGTTTTTGGTCAGACGCACTGAAACCAGAAACCCTTTGTCTTCTCTCTTGAGATTTGTGTCGTCTTCTCCAAGATGACCGAAACCCCATTTAATCCTGCAACAAAACTCTTGAGTTCCTGATATTTCACCCTAACATGTGTTGGGTTTTATACAAGTTTATCAAAGTCAAGTTAACCATATTTAACTAGAAAACGCAACGGAAGCTTAGATTTTAAATCTAGTTATGAACATACCATTATGTTAAAATCAAAACCCAATGAACAAGGATCAAAATTACAAGAACAATATGCTCACAAAATGTAAATGTACCTTCTTCTACCTTTAGAAGAATAAGTAAGATATTGAAGATGATGGTGGATGAATGGCAAGCCTCCAAAGAAGAAGACCTCAAGATAGTGATACCCCAAGCTATTTGTGACAACACCAATTTGATTGCTAGGATTTATGAACACTTAAACAAGCTCACAAGACTCCCAATTTTTAGCCAATATGGCCGTGAGTTTTGAGAGAGAAAAGAGAGTGTTTGTGACTTGATTCAACTCTTGAATAATAACAAAACACAAGACCCAAAATGCATGTATGGGAAAATGGAGGATTAAAAAGGAACCAAAGAGTTTGATTGGGTAAAACCACCACCCCACATGGGTGGCCGGTTTGTTTGTTTTTCCTTTTTTTTTTTTTTTTTGTTTTGTGTTTTTAACATTTAAAACATCTCCATCTCATATTTTATAAAACTAATTTTATAAAACATACATGCTATCTTAATTATTTAACCAATTAAATAATTAATTTATATAAATAAATTATCCAGATAATTTATTTAAATTATCAAGTGTGTTTGTTTAGAAAACCAATTTTCTAAACACTTAGTGTTCGGTATTCGTTTAAATGATCAAATCATTAAAGAATACATTTGGTGTTGTCTAGCTTGTTATTGGGTATGACCCGACTTGGATCAAACACAGTTAGCCACATTAGTATAAGTATGTGTCTCGGGCATACGTAATTCCAACAATCTCCCACTTGCACGAGATACATAGAAAATTAATGCAAGTGGTGAATACCGCCTAACAACAGTTCACCACCCCTAATGTGTTTGACGAAGTGCCATTCAATAACATCATCCCTTCAAGTCCCTTACTTGATATGATTTAGGTGAATCTATCATTATATCCCTTTGTTACTAGATGTCATGTTGAATCTAAGAGACATAGGTGATCATTCTCTTTACAATTCAACTTTATCAGGCCTTAGACATCTAAACTCTCAACACATAAGAGGAACAAATTCCGTCTTGACTGTATACGCCTCTCACTATCACTTTATACTCCACCTGAGCTCATCCTTATGTACCATCTTTTACGAATAGCGAAGGGGAGAGTCAAAGTGTAATACTCGGTGAAAATCAAGACCCAATATACATCTCAGGTCTAAGGATAATATGAAATTCTCCTTTACTCAAGGTTACTAATGATCAAGTCAATCGACTCCATGTAGTAATATTGAGAGCGGGTCAGTCCAATATTTGTATCCCACAAATATCTATGAACTTTGGCAGCAATCCTATGCTCCATATTCATTCCTTATGAATATCTACCAATCCTAGTTCATAATAGTCTTGCTTCATATTTGTTCCCACAAATGTGATCGACTACGGACTTTTAGAATAAGATAACTTATTCATGGATTAAACATGCAAAATTTAGAATTTAACTCAAGATTCCATAATCATATAAAAGAGTTAAATTACAAAAGTCTTTTAAACTTTAATACAAAATAGATCAAATCCAATTACTAGAATATCGAAGTCCTAAGCCACTCGCATGACGCTCATGTTTCGGTCTTTCTAGGAGCTTCGTGAATGGATCCGCAAGATTTTGATCAGTTCCAACTTTGCGAATACATATCTTTCCCTTTTCAACTTCATCCCTTATGTAGTTGAATCTCCGCTCTATGTGTCTAGTCTTTTGGTGCGAACGAGGTTCCTTGATTTGTGCAATCGCACCCTCGTTGTCACAAAAGATTTCTAGAGGGTCTTGAATGGAAGAGACCACCCCTAGATCAGTAATGAATTTCTTCAACCATGCAGCTTCCTGAGCTGCCAATGAAGCGGCGATGTATTCTGATTCTGTAGTGGACAATGCTACCACTTCCTGTTTTGAGCTCTTCCAAGAGACAGCTCCTCCATTAAGAGTGAACACATACCCAGATTGTGATCGAGAATCATCTCGATCAGTTTGGAAGCTCGCATCCGTGTAACCTTTTATAGCGAGTTCCTCCTCACCAGATCCATATATCAGAAACATATCCTTAGTCCTCCTAAGGTATTTCAATATGCTCTTAACAGCCATCCAATGACTGTTTCCTGGATTCTGTTGATATCTGCTTGTCATGCTCAAAGCGCATGACACATCCGGTCTAGTACATATCATCGCATACATGATGGATCCTATAGCAGAAGCATATGGGATTTGTTTCATCGTCTCTTGCTCACCCTTTGAGCTTGGACATTGAGCTGAACTCAATATGGTCCCTCTTTGAATAGGTACAAAACCTTTCTTGGAGTTTTCCATCTTGAACCTTTTCAAGATCTTATCAATGTATGTACTTTGGTTCAAACCTATCAAGCGCCTTGACCTATCCCTATAGATCTTTATTCCCAAAATATAGGCAGCTTCACCTAGATCCTTGATGGAAAATCTACTTCCAAGCCAAGCCTTAACGCTTTCCATGGTTGGAATGTCATTTCCAAATAGTAGAATGTCATCGACATACAATACTAAGAATGTAATTATACTCCCACTAGCCTTTTTTATACACACAAGCCTCATCAGCGTTTTTGATGAACCCAAAACTTTTGATTTCTTCATCAAAACGATGATTCCAAGTTCTAGATGCTTGTTTCAATCCATAGATTGATTTCTTTAACTTGCATACTTTATTAGGATGTTTTGGATCGACAAAACCTTCAGGCTGAACCATATAGACATCTTCCTCAAGATATCCATTTAGGAAAGCGGTCTTGACATCCATTTGCCAAATTTCATAATCATAATGTGCAGCTATGGCAAATAATATCCTAATAGACTTTAGCATTGCCACAGGCGAAAAAGTTTCATCATAATCAACCCCTTGAGTTTGAGTGAAACCTTTAGCTACAAGTCTTGCTTTATAAGTATCCAAGTTTCCATGCATATCAGTTTTCCTTTTGAAAACCCACTTACTTCCAACAGCTTTGGAGTTGAGTGGTGGTTCAACCAATTCCCAAACTTGGTTGTCATACATGGATTGCATCTCAACGTTCATGGCTTCAAGCCATTTGTCACAATCATTCTTGGACATTGCATCACGGTATGTGGTCGGTTCATCCGAATCTACCACGTAGCAACCTTCTACAAAAAATCCATATTTTTCAGGTGGATTGCTAATTCTACCAGATCTGCGAACGTTTTGTGTGTTTTGATCAACCACTTGATCACTTTCAACAACCTCTTGTTGAGTGCTAGTATCAACCAATTGTGTATCATCTTGTGATTCTTGATCCTCATCAAATTTCACTGTTCTACTATTAGTTCCTTCCTCAAGGAACTTAGTTTCCAAGAACTTACCCTTTCGAGCAATAATAACATTTTGCTCACTAGGATCGTAAAAGTAATATCCTAAATCATCTTTAGGATAACCTATAAAGATACACTTAGTGGATCGGACTTCTAATTTGTTTGGGGTGTATTGCTTTACATAAGCTTCACAACCCCAAACTCTTAAGAATGATAGCGATGGAGCCTTTCCATGCCATACTTCAAAAGGTGTCTTCTCCACTTTCTTGGTTGGAGCCATATTCAATATGCGAACAGCGGAAAGTAAAGCATAGCCCCAAAATGATAGAGGTAAAGTGCTTCTAGCCATCATCGATCGAACCATATCTAATAGGGTACGATTTCTCCTTTCAGACACACCATTATGTTGTGGTGTTCCAGGTGGAGTAAGTTGTGAAATAATTCCACAACTCTTAAGATGATCTTGAAATACACCACTTAGGTATTCACCTCCTCTATCACTACGAAGTACTTTGATTGTGGTCTTGAGTTGTCTTTCTACTTCAGTTTTGAAGTCTTTGAACATTTCAAAAGCTTCATCTTTGTGTTTCATTAAGTACACATAACCATATCGACTATAATCGTCAATAAAGGTAATGAAGTATCTTTCACCATTCCTAGTCATTGGTCTAAAAGGACCACATACATCCGAATGTATGATACCCAATAATTCTTTTGACCTTTCAAAAGTCTTATTAAAGGGTTGCTTTGTCATTTTGCCTTGTAAACAAGATTCACATACATCAAATGAATCAAACTCATTGGTTTCTAGAATACCACTCTTGCGAAGAGTTTGCATGCGATTCTTGCTTATATGTCCAAGGCGACAATGCCAAAGATAGGAATCACCCAAGTCCTTCTTGAGTTTCTTGGTGTTGACATTATACATTGAACTACTATGTGACATACCACTTTGATCTATTTCATATATACCATTCATGGGTATAGCTTTAAAATAAAATATGCCATTCATCAAAACATGAATATCATAATCAATAAACTTAAGATCAAAGCCACATTGTTTTAAAAGGGACACGGAAATAATGTTTCTCCTTAACTTAGGAGCATACAAAACATTTTTCAAAATTACTTCCAAACCACTTGGAAGCTTTAACATGTAGTCTCCTTGAGCTTGGACTTCAACTCTTGCTCCATTGCCCATAAAGAGACTAATGTCCCCTTTGTTGAGTTGCTTACTTCTTTTGAACTCCTGCAACAAATTGCAAATGTGAGTTCCACATCCGGTATCAAGTACCCATGTATTTGAAGAAATAACATTTAGTTCAACATATATAGTAAAGATAATACCTGAGGTTTGCTCCGCATCCCTCTTATCTTTTAACGCTTTGAGATAGGTCGGACAATTTCTTTTCCAATGACCTATCTCTCCACACTCAAAGCATGGATCTTGCGTCGCAACCTTTTGCTTCTTTTCCTTCGGTTTGTAGGGCGTGATGGCTTTCCTCTTTCCCTTTCCTTGGACGTGGCCCTTGCCCTTAGCAACACTTGCTTTGGGGTTGGAGTTATGTCCCCTTTTGCCTTCATTGATTGTTAGAACGGGTAAAACCCTTTTACCCATTCCCGCTTCGGCCGTTCTTAGCATTGCGTGAAGCTCACCAATGCTTTTGTCCCACCCGTTCATGTTATAGTTCATGACAAAGGTTTCAAACCTTTTGGTCAAAGAGTTGAGGATCAAATCCGTAGCCAACTCATTAGAGACGGGACAATTCAACCTACGAAGCTTTTCAATGTAGCTTTTCATCTTTAGGACATAAGATGAGACGCTTTGGGTTTCCTCCATACGACATGCATGAAACGCTCGAACCGTTTCGAAACGTTCCGCTCTAGCTTGTTGAAGGAACATTTCCTTCAATTGAGTTATCATGTCGTATGCCCCATGATGCTCGAAATCCTTTTGGATTTCGGGAATCATAGTTCCCAACATGAGGCAAGAGGCTTGCACCGAATCTTTGGTGTACTTAACCCAATCGTAATAAGCCTCCTCATCTTCCACGTTAGGCTCGTCGGGAATGGGATCGTCTAAGACATATGATATCTCTTCTTGTTTGAGAACTATTCTCAAGTTGCGATACCAATCCATAAAGTTATTATGGTTTAGACGATCCTTTTCAAGGATGGTTCTTAAGGATAGGTTACGGGTGTTATGGGTAGAGGTGTTTGCATTGTTAGCGGCCATCTACAAAATTTAACAAAGTTTTATTTTAGTATTATAAACAATTTAATTATTAATACCCTTTTATTCCAAATTTTAAAATAATAATTAAATTCTAGAATCCAACGATAAATCAAATTTCGGTTAGGTGACCTTTATCCCGTTATTTGATTTAACAAGGTAGTCAACCTTGACAATTGCAACCCTTTGCAACTTCTAGAGGTATGGGACCATTCGAAATCCTTATTTCGTGTTGGCATGTTTATCCCATCAACACCATTGGACCCCATGCTTAGGTGACCTTTATCACATGGTTTCCAATTCAAGTCGTCCTACTTGTATAAACATGTAAGATTAACATACAAGTGGTTAGGTGACCTTTATCCCACAAATATGTTAATATTACCCTAAGTATATTAGTTTGCTCAAAATGGTTAGGTGACCTTTATCCCATTTAAAGTTCCCTAATACGTTAAGTGTCATACAAAAGGATGGTGTAAGACTTGTTTCCTTGGTAATTATAAAAAAGGGATTTTAAGTTTTCCAATATTCTAGTTTGAAAAACATTATGCCATATCCTAACATGCATTTAGTAATATGGCGATTTTGAAAACCAATTTTCAAGGTTCAAGTTATAATAAAACCAATTTTATTATATGTGAGTAATCGCTTAGTTTTAATAAACCCATTTAATTAAACTAATTGACGCGATATTACCAAATATATATTAGAACCCATTTTATGCTTGTTGTCGTTCCTATGTGACGGTTTGGATATCCTAATATCTATCAACCACACATTACAATAAGTAAAACAAACAACCAAGCAAACACATGCAAAATATAGTCATAACCGAGAACCGCTAAGTTTGACCATACTTGTTAGCCGAAACAAGTATAGGTCATAAGTCACACCTAAGGGACAAAACATGACACAAGGATGGAATGTTGACTCCCACTTGATCTTGCATCCAAATGCTTCAAGTATCCTCTCCAAGTTGTTGTGTTCTTGTTGGGCTTGTTAATGGGCTCCAAACTCCCAAAAGTCTTCTTGGGCCCAAGAGTGAAATTTATGGGCCTAATGGGCTTGAATCCCATGATGGGCCGGTGAGGCCCAACAAGCCCAAAATTTCGGTCCAAGGCCCAAATCCACCAATTCTTGCATCTTCAATTTTTACAAAATGTATCCTAATACATATTTTTCTAAAAAAAGAAAATGCAACTAATCTATTTATTACAAACCAACTTATGAATAAATAAATTACACAAGCCTAAGATTATGAATTATTACAACCATATTGAATAATAAACATAATCAACATACACAAACAACAATCAACACATCCAAGGTCTAGGTTTCGGTTATGACACATCCAAACATACCAAATGTTCTAAGCATGCAACCTAAGCAACCAATGCCCAAAACCCCAAAAAAAAAAAACGGCCCCCCCCCCCCCAAGAGGCTACGGCCCAAAAAATTTTTTTATATATATATTTTTTTTTTTAATTTCAACATCCAAATGTTAATAATGGTTTCCTAAGATCTTTGCATGCATGTCAAGATCTTACAAAACCATGGGGTAAAATCCACCAAAATTTCGGACCCTTTTTCACCCATGAAAAACCCGAAATCTATGAACATGCAAGGAGCATAAGTCCTTGTAACCGGCTCTTGATGCCATTGTTGGGTTTTATACAAGTTTATCAAAGTCAAGTTAACCATATTTAACTAGAAAACGCAACGGAAGCTTAGATTTTAAATCTAGTTATGAACATACCATTATGTTAAAATCAAAACCCAATGAACAAGGATCAAAATTACAAGAACAATATGCTCACAAAATGTAAATGTACCTTCTTCTACCTTTAGAAGAATAAGTAAGATATTGAAGATGATGGTGGATGAATGGCAAGCCTCCAAAGAAGAAGACCTCAAGATAGTGATACCCCAAGCTATTTGTGACAACACCAATTTGATTGCTAGGATTTATGAACACTTAAACAAGCTCACAAGACTCCCAATTTTTAGCCAATATGGCCGTGAGTTTTGAGAGAGAAAAGAGAGTGTTTGTGACTTGATTCAACTCTTGAATAATAACAAAACACAAGACCCAAAATGCATGTATGGGAAAATGGAGGATTAAAAAGGAACCAAAGAGTTTGATTGGGTAAAACCACCACCCCACATGGGTGGCCGGTTTGTTTGTTTTTCCTTTTTTTTTTTTTTTTGTTTTGTGTTTTTAACATTTAAAACATCTCCATCTCATATTTTATAAAACTAATTTTATAAAACATACATGCTATCTTAATTATTTAACCAATTAAATAATTAATTTATATAAATAAATTATCCAGATAATTTATTTAAATTATCAAGTGTGTTTGTTTAGAAAACCAATTTTCTAAACACTTAGTGTTCGGTATTCGTTTAAATGATCAAATCATTAAAGAATACATTTGGTGTTGTCTAGCTTGTTATTGGGTATGACCCGACTTGGATCAAACACAGTTAGCCACATTAGTATAAGTATGTGTCTCGGGCATACGTAATTCCAACAACATGTTCCCAATCGTTATTTCGATCAAATATCCAACACAACCCCACAATAAACTACGAGATCTGTTTATCCACCTATCCATCAATCCTTGAGAATAACGATTAGGTCTCACAAATATTGGATACCACACACATCAGCTCATTAGGTCTCACAAGAATCAATCAACTTGTGTTCATTACCTGTGAATCAATCAAAGCAAACACCAACAGAAACTTATTTAGATTAGTGTAGCAAGAGAGGGTTTTCGGCCAGATGATAGTTGTCACACTCTCAAATTCCACTAACAGAGTTTTACCGTCAGAGGTTGTGAACTAACAGGATCGAAATAATTAGTTATATCAAAACACCATAATTAAAGTTTTAAAAACAATCAAGACATCACGTCTTAAGAACAGATGCGGAAGCGTAAACTGTAAAGTAAATAGTTTCGTCACACAGAACGATTTAAAGCAACAGTTATCATGACAAAATTTAAAAGAAGTTTAAAGCATAAGAGTTCAGTGAATGCATGTCCTATACCGCTCGGCCGCCTCGGCTACCTGAGATAAACATACTAAAAGTGTCAACACAGGGTTGATGAGTTCACAGGTTTAAGTAAATTAAGCGTTGCATTTTAGCGTTACCAGATAGTGGTATGTCAATATATATCAATAGGTAGCTAACCTGTCAAGCATGTATTACTAAGTGTTCGACACCGAAGCTGACTGTTTATACGAGTGCCTTGCCACCATGTCAACCACGACCATGGTAATGTGTTAGCCAAAATTACACCCACTCGACCTATAGTCAAGTTTAGAGTTGGGTGGGGTTTTTCAAACCCAGTAGTACTACTCAACACTGACTCGCTATTATCCAATATTAGCCGGTTCGATTATTCAGAAGGACTTAATTGGTTTGTTGCCACTTAGTCTTACAAGTGATATATAAAGTATAAACAAAATCTAAAGAGTTGGAGTATGTTATCTCCCCCTAATAAAAGCGTTAAAGAGTAAAAGGGGTCGTGAAACTCACTGTTTGCGAAGTTATCAAAAATCCAAAAAATTGTGCATCAAAGGAATTCTCACTAGTGATCTAAAAACAAAAATGATATTTCTAAGTGTTTTGAACTATGAGTGAGTCACTAGACTCGACACATGAAAACTATGCATGAGAGGTTACGTTGGTGAAACAAGTGCGACTCGACAAACACATTGGTGATAAAATTCAGGTGTGATCAAGTATAGTGTTAAGTTTTACTACGATATATTATCAGTAAAACATCTACCACAAGGTCAAATACATCAAACATATTGCAAACATCGATCAAACAATCACTCTTCATGTTTAATTCAAGAATTCAGCAGCTAAGTTACCGAGAAAGAATTTAGCACGTCAAGATTACTCTATTTCACTAATCATAACATGTATATAAACTCACCAAAATTTATCACAGAAGCACACTTGAGTTAGGTTTCTAAAATTAGTTTTATTATATTTTTATTACATATGGTTTTATCACAATTATCAAAGCAACACAGTAAGTACACAGCAGTCATTATCATGCGCAACAAAACGTTCTTTACTATTACCGTTACATGGTTAATACAATTAATACAAGGACAATTTGGTTAGATTTAAAACTCAAACTATTAACTTACAGAAGTGGAATCAACTCAATTGGTCTTGTCGTTTGTGAGATATACCATTTACAAAACAGCCTATAAGAAAGCTTCCCGAATCAGACTTGCGTAATAGATTTTTAAATTAATAAAACCTGACTTCCACATGTCCAAAAATTACAAACTCAGACAATTTAGAAACTAGACTCGACCTACTACATCATAGAATCAATAATAACTTCAAAACATATCATTAACATCAAATTACAGTCGTTTTAACATGCATTTATGGTTCTGTCCAGCATCAGTTTTCACCAAAATTTATCAAACTACTAACCTATGAACAAATAACCATGCATACAACCCTAACTCATCAATAATCAACAACTTTAACATCTAGGGTTTATGATTAATATGTTTAATGATGCCAAAAATAGATAGAATAGGTTAGATATAGTGTTTAGTTTACCTAGTTAGCACCTTAAACCTTCAACAAGCTTGCAAGGATGATTGTATGTGTGTGTTGTGTGTTTCGGCCGAACAAGGGAGGGGGGGCTGCCGTCGCAAGAGGGAGAGGGATAGAGGGAAAGGGTTAGGGTTTGTGTTATTAAGTTGTTTATATTATAATTAATTATTTCACATGTTACAACTTGCACCCTCAACTTCTATTTAGTTTAATTCTAGCACAAACTAATCTTTTTCATCCATAATATGATGTTATACATGCAAGCACCAAATTACATATAAACATAACACGTATTTATACCAAGTACTTGTTTATAATATTTATTTTTTGTTCACGAATGGTTTGAGTCGACTCGTGTGTGATTCGGTGAAACTCCGAAAGACTATTTGTGTACTGATTGTCATGTGTCATTTAAACTCTAATTAAATGTAATGAGAAATGTGTTAACTAGAACGATATAGTTCGTGTGATCTTGAGTTTGAATTAAGGGAGTTTGGGTTAGCGGAGTTAACCTGAAAGATGAGTGTCACATCATTCCCATGTTGAAAGAATTTCCGTCCCAAAAATTTGTGTCATGTCGCGATGGCTGCCTGAAAAAGGCAAAAATTTTCAGTTTGTCACATCATCCCTCTGTTGAAAGAAATTTCATCCCGAAATATAATTCATACCACCGGTGTTTTCTTACGGTTTGTCGGTTTTCGTGGTTTTCGGTGCTTGGTCAACCCTTTGAAAAGGTGAGGATACATTTTCATCATTTGATCCTCGCGTTCCCACGTGAACTCTGTTACACGTCTCGAGTTCCAACGAACTTTAACGATGGGAATCTTGCTGTGTTTGAGTATTTTGGTTTCCCAATCCAAGACTTCGACTGGTTCTTCGATGAAGCGTAACTGTTCATCAACTTGCAACTCACCCAAAGGGACTGCTAGTGTTTCGTCAGAAAGGCATTTCTTCAATTTGGATACATGAAAAACATATGTACGTCACTGAGTTCTGCTGGTAAATCCAATCGGTACGCTACCGGGCCGATACGTTCAGTTATTCGGAATGGGCCAACGTATCGTGGATTGAGTTTGTTTCGCTTCCCAAAACGAACTACACCTTTCCAAGGTGAGACCTTCAGTAAAACCTTAGCATCCACTTGGAATTCCAGAGGTTTTCGACACTTGTCGTCATAGCTCTTTTGGCGATCCCGTTCTGCCGCCATGCGATTTCAGATTTGGACAATCTTTTCTGAGGTTTCATGTACTAATTCAGGACCAGTGATTTGGCTATCACCCACTTCTACCCAGCAAAGAGGCGATCGACACCTTCATCCGTACAACGCTTCAAATGGCGATGCTTTAATGCTGGCGTGGTAGCTGTTATTATACGAAAACTCTACCAGGGGCAAATGGGGTTCCCAACTCTTTCCGAAATCCAATACGCATGCACACAACATGTCTTCCAAAGTTTGAATGGTGTGTTCACTTTGCCCATCCGTTTGAGGATGGTATGCTGTTCTCATATCAAGACGGGTTCCTAGCGCGCTCTGTAGTGACTTCCAAAAGTGCAAAGTGAAACGGGGATCTCGATCAGATATGATTGAGACTGGCACCCTGTGTCTAGCCACTACTTCTTTCATGTAGATGCGAGTCAGTCTTTCCAATTTGTAAGATTCCTTGATCGCTAGGAAATGCACAGACTTAGTCAACCGGTCAACGATCACCAAGATGGTATCGCATCCCGTCGGTGTTTTGGGTAATCCTGTGATGAAGTCCATTAAATGTTGCTCCCATTTCCACATTGGGATTTCCGGTTGCTGTAGCAGACCAGATGGTTTCTAACATTCCACCTTGACTCTTGCACAGGTTAAACATTTTCTCACGTAGGTGGCAATATCGGCTTTCATGTTCGGCCACCAGTAAAGTACCTTCAGGTCATGGTACATTTTGTTTGAGCCAGGGTGAATGGAATATCGGGATTTTGTGCCTCATCCATCACCAGATTTCTCAAGACTCCGTAACGAGGGACTCAAATCCGGTTTTCAAAATATTGAACCCCGTCCGATTTGGTTTCAAGTTGCTTATCAATGCCTCGCATGAGTTCTGATGGGAGGTTTTCGTCTTTCAAAGCTTCGAGTTGAGCATCACGAATCTGATTAGGTAAGTTGGCATGAATCGTAAGTTGTAATGCTCGCACATGTCTAGGCTTAAGAGTTTTCTTTCTACTGAGAGCATCGGCCACTACATTGGCCTTGCCATGGTGGTATTTAACGGCACAATCATAATCCATAAGTAGTTCGACCCAACAACGATGTCGCATGTTCAACTCCTTTTGATCGTAGATATGTTGGAGACTCTTGTGGTCGGTGTAAATGGTAAACTTGGTACCGTACAAGAAATGCCTCCATATCTTAAGGGCAAACACCACAGCTCTGAGTTCCAAGTCATGTGTCGTATAGTTCTTCTCGTGTACCCGTAGTTGTCAAGAGGCATAGGCTATAACCTTCTCAAGTTGCATTAACACGTAGCCGAGACCCTGTATCGAAGCATCACAATGTACTGCCAAATTTTTTGTCCCCTCTTGTAGGGCTAGGATAGGCGCGCTACAGAGTTTTGTTTTCAAGAGTTGGAAGGCAGACTCCTGCGCGTCACCCAAATTGTATTTAGTACTCTTGTGTGTCAGTGCAGTGAGGAGCTGAGCAGTTTTTGAAAATCCCTCGATGAAACGTCGGTAGTAGCCAACCAGTCCTAGGAATTGTCGCACCTCAGTCGGAGTCTTAGGTGCTTCCCAATTTTTGATGGCCTCTACCTTGCATGGATCAACATGGATACCACTCATTGATCACATGTCCTAAGAAGTGAACCTCGCGAAGCCAAAATTCACATTCAGAGAGCTTGGCGTACAATTGTTCCTCCTTTAGTAATTCCAGGACCAACATTAGGTGTTCTTATGGTCGCTTTTGTTATTGGAGTAGACGAGGATATCGTCGATAAAGACAATAACAAATTTGTCGAGATACGCCTTGCATACTCTATTCATGAGGTCCATGAATAAGGCAGGTGTATTGGTTAAGCCAAAAGGCATAACCAAAAACTCATAGTGACCGTACTGAGTTCTAAATGCCGTCTTTGAAATTTCTTCTACGCGCACTCTTAATTGATAGTAACCAGACCTCAAATCGATCTTCGAGTAGTAACTCGATCCTTGAAGCTGGTCAAATAGGTCATCAATTCGGGGTAAGGGATAACGGTTCTTGACCGTCAACTTGTTCAACTCCGGGTAGTCGATGCACATTCGGAAAGTCCCGTCCTTCTTTCGGACAAATAGGACAAGTGCTCCCCATGGTGATGAGCTCGGTCGGATGAAACCTTTATCCAATAAGTCCTGTAATTGAGTGGACAATTCCTGAAGCTCTGCCAGTGCGAGCCGATACGGGATTCGTGCTATGGGTGCAGCACCGGGGGCTAAGTCGATTTGGAACTCGACTTTTCGAATGGGTGGGAGTCCTGGCAAATCTTCCGGGAAGACTTCCGGAAAATCTCGCACAATCGGTATGTCTTCGATCCGCTTCTCCTCCGCGGGTTTCTCAATAACATGAGCTAAAATCGCCGGATGACCCTTTCGTAAATATTTCTGCGCCTTCATGAGTGTGATGATGGTAGCAGTCATGCCGCTTTCTCGCCCTGTATTGAGATGATTTTTCCAGAAGGAGTAGTGATATGAACTATCTTGTCGTGGCATATAATCTCATCTCTATTCTCGGATAGCCAGTCCATGCCGACAACAACGTCAAAACTACCAAGCATAAAGGATATGAGGTCGATATCGAAGGTATGACCCAACAGTTTCAACTTACATCCCGCTAGTACATGTGTTGTTTCTATAGACTTATCGTCAGGTAATTCAACAGGAAACTTAGCATCTAACGGTGTCGGGTTTAAGTCAAACAGTTTACTAAAGGCTTTCGACACAAAACTTCTATCAGCTCGAGTGTCAAACAAAATAGAAGCAAAACAATCGTTTACAGGAAACTTACCGGTAACCACGTTCGGATCGCTGCGGGCCTGACTCGATCCAATGGCAAAGGCTCTACCCTCAGTATCGCCTCCGTTGTTGTTATTGCCTCCGTTGCCCTCGTTTTGCTTCAGTTTAGGACAGGGGCACCCTTACCCGTGAGTTCGTCTCTACAGTCCTTGGCCTGATGACCCAATTTGCCGCATCACAGACATTTGATACGGTCGCATGGGCCAGAGTGGTGGTAGTTACACTTGTTGCACTTTGGGTACTTTCCAACATAGTTACTCGAACCCTGTCTGCCACCGGCGTTGTTATTGGAACCCTGATTATTGAAGTTTCGAGTGGGTTCGGGTTTGCGATGGTGTTTTTTCTGTGGAGGGTTTGATGATGAGGATCTCACATTGTCAAACTTTCTTTTTCCATTCCCTGAGTTGCTTTCTTTATCCGAGTTGTCTAGGGTTTTAGAGGTGGAACCTCTATGTGGTAACGCACCTTGGGCCACTGCTTGATCCGTTATATTGTGGGCTATTCGGATCGCTTACTGAATAGTGGTCGGTTTAGAAGACGTCACCATACCCTGAATCTGTGGCACTAAACCATCGATGAGCATCTCAATTCTTTTTCTCGACGGATCTACCATCCGCGGGCACATCACCGCCAGTCCGTGAGAACGGGTGGTGTAGGCTTCGATTTCTGAGCCCACTTTCTTCAAGGCCCAAAATTCTGACTCCAGCTTTGAGATCTCCTCTCTTAGACAATACTCGTCCTTTATCATATTCTTGAATTCTTCCCAATTCATGGCATTCGCTAATTCCAGTCCGAGTATCTGAACATTGGAATTCCACAAGAAGAGGGCTGAATCTTGTAGTGTTCCAGCAGCAAACTTGACCCTGCTGGCTGGTGGACAGTTGCACATCTCAATGGCTGACTCCGCCTTCTCTGCCCAGCGCAGGAACCCTATGGCTCCCTTAGTGCCCTTAAACGAATTGGGTTTACAGTCTAGGAAATTCTTGAAAGTACAGACTCCGGCTTGGCCTCCAGTTTGATTCTAAATATGAGCAGCCAGAGCTGCAGCCGCATGGCCGTTCAGTAAGTCTTTGAGTTCTGCTGCAGTCATGTTGATGTTACCGCGACCACGTCCAGCTTTTCTTCCAAACATCTCCTAAAATCACAACATAAAATGTTATACATGAACGCTCGGTTTCGTATGCAACACACCATACATGTAATAAAAGGTAGGAAAGAAAGGAAAGAAAGAAAAGAAATAAAAATATCACATCACAACCAAATAATAATTCTTGATTAAGACCATTGTATCTGCTACAAAGTATTTAAAATTAATCCTCAAAATCATAGAAAATATAGGTTGGATGGAGACAACCCCTCCATCTAGGTGTTATCATCATGTGATATCGTCGTCTGAGGACACGTCCGAGTGTGCCTCCTCCTCAGCCGGCTCTTAATCTGGTTCTTCTTCAGGTTCCTCTTCATGATCTTCTTCAGGATCCTCCTCCGATTCTGCCATGTTCGGAGCAATTTGCGCCTCTAGTGTGTCGCAGCGAGCGAGAGCTACCGCTGCATGGCCTCTTGCATCCCTAACTACTTCCTGCAAGTCTATCATCTCGGATTGCATTTTGATCACTAGCTTCATTAGCTGAACATGAGCCAACTGAACTTCCTTCATGGCTTCAATCAGGTAGGAAATTCTCTTCCTAGCCTCAGCTCCACCCCTATCAATCCAATAACATTCGTTCTCGTCGAGTGCATAATGTCAACTTCACGATCCAGACATGTGGCGAGAGCTGCGAAAGCGCGCCCATCGGGAATGTTAGGGACGGTAGTGTGTTGTAAGACATAGGATAGCCCGAGATGGGTAGTGGGGGGACTTGATCACGGTAAACAAGCTGCTCGATCAGACATGGGTACCAACTCCAATTACCGTTGTCCTCGTACGCGACTCCAGATGGGCAATGCCTCTCCGGTGCGGGTGCTGCTAGTGTTGGGACTGCTCGAGGTGGTGATGGGTTGGGAAGCTGCGGTTCTTTCCTGGGGCGTGTGACACCGGTTCGGATGATGATGATGGCGTTGACATCCCTACAGGACAAGTTGTGTATGGTTTACGCGCGTGTGAGTGAATGAGGAAAAGAAATAAAGAAAGTGAATAGTCAAATATATATCATATATTTATATATGCAGTGCGTAGGATCATAACTAATGGGTCGTTGCGGTTATAGTCTAGTATGAATGCAATTCTAGTTCGCTATAACCAATGGCTCTGATGCCAATCTATCACACCCTCAAATTCCACTAACGTAGTTTTACCGTCAGAGGGTGCGAACTAACAGGATCGGAATCATTAGTTATATCAAAACACCATAATTAAAGTTTTAAAAACAATCAAGACATCACGTCTTAAGTAAAGATGCGGAAGTGTAAACAGTAAAGTAAATAGTTGCATCACACAGGACGACTTAAAGCAACAGTTATCATGACAAAATTTAAAAGAAGTTTAAAGCATAAGAGTTCAGTGAATGCATGTCTTATACCGCTCGCCCGCCTCGGCTACATGAGATAAACATACTAAAAGTGTTAACAAAGGGTTGGTGAGTTCACAGGTTTAAGTAAATTAAGCGTTGTGTTTTAGCGTTACCATATAGTGTTATGTCAATATATTTCAATAGGTAGCTAACATATCAAGCATGTATTACTAAGTGTTCGACACCTAAGCTGATTGTTTATACGATTTCCATGCCACCATGTCAACCACGACCATGGTAATGTGTTAGCCAAAATTACACCCACTCGACATATAGTCGAGTTTAGAGTTGGGTGGGGTTTGTCAAACCCAGTAGTACTACTCAACACTGACTCGCTATTATCCAATATTAACCGATTCGATTGTTCAGAAGGACTTAGTTGGTTTGTTACCACTTAGTCTTACAAGTGATATATAAAGTATAAACAAAATCTAAAGCATTGGAGTATGTTATCTCCCCCTAATAAAAGCGCTAAAGAGTTAAAGGGGCCGTGAAACCCACTGTTTGCGAAGTTATCAAAAATCCGAGAAAATCGTGCGTCAAAGGAATTCTAACTAGTGCTCTAAAAACAAAAACGATATTTCTAATTGTTTTTAACTATGAGTGAGTCACTAGACTCGACACATGAAAACTATGCATGAGAGGTTACGTTGGTGAAACAAGTGCGACTCGACAAACACGTTGGTGATAAACTTCGGGTGTGATTAAGTATAGTGTTAAGTGTTACTACGATACATTATCAGTATAACATCTACCACAAGGGCAAATACGTCAAACATATTGCAAACATCGATCAAACAATCAATCTTCATGTTTAATTTAAGAATTCAGCAGCTAAGTTACCGAGACAGAATTTAGCACGTCAAGATTACTCTATTTCACTAATCATAACATGTAGATAAACTCACAAAAATTTATCACAGAAGCACACGTGAGTTAGGTTTCTAAAAATAGTTTTATTATATTTTTATTACATACGGTTTTATCACAAGAATCAAAGCAACATAGTAAGTACACAGCAGTCATTATCATGCGCAACAAAACGTTATTTAGTATTCCCGTTACATGGTTAATCCAATAAATGTAAGGCCAATTGGGTTAGATTCCACACTCAAACTATTAACTTCCAGAAGTGGAATCAAATCAATTGGTCTTGCCTGTGAGATATACCATTTAAAAAACAGCCTATAAGAAGGCTTCCCGAATCAGACTTGCGCAACAGATTTGTAAATTAATAAAACCTGACTTCCACACGTCCAAAAATTCCAAACTCAGACTCTTTAGAAACTAGACTCGACCTACTACATCATAGAATCAATAATCACTTAAAAACGTATCATTAACATCAAATTACAGTCATTTTAACATGCATTTATGGTTCTGTCCAGCATCAGTTTTCACCAAAATTTATCAAACTACTAACCCATGAACAAATAACCATGCATACAACCCTAACTCATCAATAATCAACAACTTTAACATCTAGGGTTTATGATTAATATGTTTAATGATTCCAAAAATCGATGGAATAGGTTAGATATAGTGTTTAGTTTACCTAGTTAGCACCTTAAACCTTCAACAAGCTTGCAAGGATGATTGTATGTGTATGTGTTGTGTGTTTCGGCCGAACAAGGGAGGGGGGGGCTGCCGTCGCAAGAGGGAGAGGGATAGAGGGAAAGGGTTAGGGTTTGTGTTATTAAGTTGTTTATATTATAATTAATTATTTCACATGTTACAACTTGCACCCTCAACTTCTATTTAGTTTAATTCTAGCACAAACTAATCTTTTTCATCCATAATATGATGTTATACATGCAAGCACCAAATTACATATAAACATAACACGTATTTATACCAAGTAATTGTTTATAATATTTATTGTTTGTTCACCAACGGTTTGAGTTGACTCGTATGTGATTCGGTGAAACTCCGAAAGATTATTTGTGTACTGATTGTCTTGTGTCATTTAAACTCTAATTAAATGCAATGAGAAATGCGTTAACTGGAACGACATAGTTCGTGTTTTATTGAGTTTGAATTAATGAAGTTTGGGTTAACGGAGTTAACCTAAAATTGACGAGTGTCACAATATTTCAGAGAGAGACAGATCCAAATTTCTGAAAATGATACCAATAATGGTGTTTAGAAACCCCTTTTATACTCCAACCTATGTGAGTCGAGAACCCATGAGGATTCAAACCAGATGAGCCCAAACATAGAACGAGCCCAATACCAAGTTCCAACAAATTCAGTAGACGAAATCAAAATCCAAGACAGTTAAACACATAAAATAAGGCCCAAATTGAACACATGTTTCGAAGAGAGTAGTTTCGAGAAGAAAATAAGAACAATATAAAAATAAACAAAAATCAACACAAACACCAGTCTTCTTGAAATATAATACAATTTAGGGATCAAATTTCAGTTTCCGATAAAGATGCCGCCTTTCAAGAAAAAATCCGAACATGAAATCATATTGTTCAAGATGTTGTCACAATGATTCATGTTCAGAGTTATTATGACATAAAGAGACAGGTTAATAGCAGGTATAAATACTTAGCATGGTTTTCATTGTGTCGGTGATATTGATTAGGTTCGATTGGGCATAAAGCTTAGATGGACATCACTTATGGACTTGTGATGCCTCCTATCTCTTCTCAAAGCGTATTTGGCTTTCCCCAGATCACCCCAATTTGACTCCAACCCTCTAGTACTTGATCAAAAAATTTTGGGAAGCAATAAAGCTTTGAGCTTATTGAATGATGACAGCACAGATTATATGTGTACTTAGCTACTCAACCAAATATTTTTTTTTAATAATAACAATAATAATCACCTGTAAGTCCCGAATCTGGATCACTACAGTAAGAAAGCACAATATTTTTGATGATCAAGCCACTAACGGGCTCGTGTATGACTGGGTAATTGCTTTTCTGCTTATCATTCGGGGAGATGTATATGGAGACATGCACATTTCTTCAAAATGACTCTCCACGGTAAGTTCAGCATCTTTAGTTTATATCACTTCTACTTTTACAGATCATGGAAAGCTACCATACAAATCAATGACTGTTCTAGAGCCTTTTAAGCTTAATAACTTCACCCGTTAGGCAGACAAAAACAATTTTTCTATAATTTTCCAAAGGTTGGATCAATTTTCATTTAAAAAATATTTTGAAGCTTCAAAAAGCTATTAACTGAATAGTCATATCATTTCCCAGAGAGTTACAAAAGACACACATGTTAAGAACTCATTCTCCCCGATCACTCTTCAGTTTTCAGGTAAATGGCTATCCCGTATGACCACTAGTGGTTAACAGGACCAAACACATATGAGAATACGTGTCCCTCCAACTTGGAATTACCGACATAATTTTAAATGAAAGAATTCAAAACACGAAAACACATCACACTCGCCCCAGATGCTTTCAGTCTTTGGATGAATGGCTATCCTGTGAATCTACGAGTAGATCACCGGACCAAACATATACAAGTATATGTTCTTCAGACTTGAGCAACCGACGTAATTTTAAGCAAGAATGAATCTTGAAAAACGAAATCATATTTTTTTAAAAAAATATATAATAATAATAATATCACACACTCTTTTTGAATTTTTTTAATTTCTCCCCCTAAATTTGTGCAGAATTGAATACGTACAAATTTATTCTCGAAAAGACTCAATCTTCGAAACAAAATATTTTAAGAAAACTCACAAGCACATTAAACTTGGTTGTTCCGACCGGTTTTGTAAATAAGTCCGCCATATTATTATCAGTGTGAACTTGTTCAAGATGAATCAATTTTCAGTCGTAACAGTCGCGCATAAAATGAATTTTAATATCGATGTACTTGGTTTTAAAGTGTTGAACCGGATTCTTAACAATTGCAATGGCAGCATCATTATCATATAAAGTAAGAGTATCAAGAAATTCCAAACCGTAATCCAGCAGTTGGTTTTGCATCCAGATAACCTGTAAGCAGCAAGCTGATGCAGCAACATATTCAGCCTCGGTAGTTGATGTGGATACTGTTTGTTGTTTCTTGCATTGCCATGAGATAAGACGATCGCCCAAAAACTGGCAGCCGGTAAATGTGGATTTCCTGTCAATGTCATCTCCATTATAATTGCTATCAGCAAAAGCATATAGATCAAAATCTGAATTTTTGGGATACCAAATACCTAATTTCGGTTGTCCCTTCGGATATCAAAAAATACATTTAACAGTAGTTAAATGAGAGAGTTTAGGATTAGCCTGGAAGCGAGCACACTGGCAGACATCGAACATGATATCAGGACGACTGGCGGTGAGATACATCAGGGACCCGATCATCGATCGATAGAACATTTGATCAATGCGAATCCCTTCCGGATTAGATGTCAGGAGTGGTCTTTCCGACATTGGAGTGGTAGCACTCTTAGAATCCTGAAACTCAAATTTTGCAAGAATGTCTTCAACATATTTCCCTTGATGCAGCAAAATTCCCATCGAGCTCTGACGAACCTGCAACCCCAGAAACGTTGTCATTTCTCCCAACGAGCTCATCTCAAATCTTTTCTTCGTTACTTCTTCAAATTATGTACACAACTCAGCACTAGTGGATCCAAAGATAATGTCATCCACATAAATTTGAACTAGGATCAAATCTTTCCCGACAGTTTTAAGGAACAGAGTTTGATCGATAGTCCCTCGTTTAAAACCATGACCCAGCAGATGAGCTGTCAACGTAGCATACCACGCCCGAGGAGCCTGATGAAGCCCATACAACGCTTTATCTAACTTGTATACGTGATTGGGATTCTTGGAGTCCACAAAACCCGATGGTTGATCCACGTAAATCTCTTCTTTAACCTCGTCGTACAGAAATGCAGTCTTAACATCCATCTGATATACTATGAAACCCATGTATGACGCATAAGCCAGAAAAATCATGATGGCCTCAAGTCTAGCTATGGGAGCATAGACTTCGGTACAATCTAACCATTCAACCTGACGAAAACCACGAACTACCAATCGTGCCTTGTTTCTAATGATAACCCATTTGTCATCTTGTTTGTTTTGGAAAACCCATCTCGTATCATGCGCTTTCTTTCCTTCCGGTAACTCAACCAATCTCCAGACTTTCAGCTTATCAAATTGATTCAATTCTTCATGCATAGCATATACCCAGCTCGGTTCCTGAAGAGCAATTTCTACTTACTTTGGCTCAATCTGAGAGATGTTTCACAAACAGTTTTTTATGTGACCTGTCTGACTTCTGGTGGACACACATGTTTCAAGAGGACCTATGATATTCTCAATCGGATGATTTTTCTGAATTCTTGATGGAACCAATTGTTCGGAAATATCACTGGTAGAGTGCAAGTTTGACAAATTTTCATCAACCTCAGTGAGAGGATTCTTCCATCCAGAAGTCGTTGTACTATATGAGTACGAGGGTACTGGCGACATATTCATTTGGAATGGCATCGGGGAAAAGAGTGCTCCCGAAGATTTGACGAATAGGACTCTCCCTCTCAACTGATGACGCATTTTGTGATGGAGTTGGGAAAACACTGTTGCAGTAACCTTTTCTGATTGATTGACTGGCATGGACGAATTAACATTGAATGGTTCTGTCAGATCATCATCCAGAACTGGAGATATATGAGACACCGCATGTTGATCTTCTTTCTCAGTGTATACAGTAGCATTATTAGAGATGTCTGA
Source organism: Bidens hawaiensis (assembly GCF_021521415.1). NCBI lineage: Eukaryota > Viridiplantae > Streptophyta > Magnoliopsida > Asterales > Asteraceae > Bidens > Bidens hawaiensis. The sequence goes on from NW_027505863.1 coordinate 25,701, forward strand.
ATTGATAACCGGAAGCACATTGAATGGTTTGAAAAGTTTATTGTAATTGAATAACCAGTCATGACCGACACGAGCATCGGTCTCGTTTTCTTTCAATCAACGAACATCATATGACTCCAAAATCTGCTTGGTTGACTTATTGTATACTCTGTAGGCAGTACAACCAGCATAACCGACGAAGAAACATCATCAGCTTTGGCCCCAAATTTCTGAGTTGACTCAAGATTCAGTAGAGTACACGAGCAACCGAATGCTCTAAAATGTGCAACAGTTGGCTTATGACCATAGACAATCTCATATGGAGTTTTCATTTGAGACTTGTTGATTATCACCCGATTCTGAACGTAGCATGTCGTATTGATAGCTTCAGCCCAGATAAATAATGGCAATTTAGAGTCACACGACATGGTTCTTACCGCTTCGATAAGAGTCATGTTTCTCCTTTCAGCCACACCATTTTGTTGCGGTGTGCGAGCTGAGCTGTACTGACGAAGCACCCCTCTTTCTGAGCAAAAATGATTCAACGAGGCATTCTTGAATTTAGTACCATTTTCGCAACGAATGCCTTTCAGCTTCAAGTTAAGATGATTCTCCATAAGCACCACGAATCTCTTGATCAGTTTTGCAGTTTCACTCTTATTTGACAAGAAAAACACCCGAGTAAAATGTGAGTAGTCATCAGTAATAACAAGACAATAAGAACTGCGAGAAAGTCTCAGAACATGAACTGGATCGAAAAGATCCATATGAAGTAATTGAAAAGGTGATTAAATGGCATTAATCAGTTTTGGCTTATGAGTTTTCCAATGATGTTTACCCAAAGCACAAGCCACACATTTTTCAATAGTAACAAAATATTTAACGGGTAAACCGCGTACCAAATCATTTTTGGCAAGACGGTTCAAGTTTTTCATATTAGCATGACCAAGACGTCGATGCCAAAGCATGGCATTATAAAACAAGCAGGTTAATTCATCATGAACATTTTTGTTCATGTCGATCACATAAGCGTTATCCTTTCTTTATGATCGAACAAGAATCCAGTCTTCTGGTATGATGATACCAGGTTTCAAAATCAAACACTCTTTCTTAGTAAAATGAGTTGAAAAACCTTTATCACAGATTTGTGACACGCTCAACAAACTGTGCTTCAATTCTGGAAAAAAATTAACATTTTCAAATTTCAGAACCTTCTGTGTAATCTTCCCATTTTCTCCTCCCGCAAAGGACACATACCCACCATTAATGATTTGAATGCCATGTAGCTGGGAAATGTCTCTTGTCATGTGCCTGGAACAGCCGCTATCAACATACCAAGGTCTGATGATATTCCTCCATAGCTGTTATTGCACGATGTGCGAGATCAATTAGACTTTGGTACCCAGTCCATAGTTACACTGGGTGACCCTGACTCATCTAAAGTTGTCACAGGTTGCCATGACATGTCCTTTTGATCGTCTAACATTGAATTCAAATTCTCTTTTACCGGTGATTTAGGCAACCATTCATGTCTACCGTTGTAAGATTTAGCATTATATGTACGAATTGACGACTTGATCTCCGGTTTTTGAGGGTTAGAGACAGAAGATTTTATCCTTTTCACTTGTTTTGGTTCGAATTTGTATTCGTTCTGGGAACCGAAGCACCTTTTCTACCCTCTTTACGAAACATGTTGGGTTTGGTCTGATGAAGACTAAACCTGTTAGGTTTGTTTCTGTTCCAATTAGAGGGATTAGCCTGATTGTGCCTGAAATTTTGTCTGTAGGTATTATAAGGCATATAAGGCATATTCCTCTGATAAAATCCATAATAAGGAACATATGGACGATGTGGACAATTTCTGGGAGTGCCACAATTAAAACAAGTTTGACGTTTAACATAGAAATTATTTTGGGCAACTCCTTGTCTAGACCAGTTGTGTGGACCAGCTTGCTTAGCATGATGTTCACCACCTTGTTTGTCATTAGAGCATCCCTCTTTGACAAACTTAGGCGGTGAATACTTGTTGGAATTTTTTGAATTTTTAAATTTATTAGGAACACCATTATTAGAATTCAAAGTCTTAACAGAATCGACCACACAAGAATCCTTGCTCTTAAAACCAGAGCCCACACAAACAGTCGGAATAACATAATTCAAAACAGGCAGTTTTAAAGAAACATCAGAATCAAAGTCTTTATTAAAAGAAACACTGGAGTCATCATCCTCCTCAGTCCATTCCTCAACGATTACTTTTTCTACACACGAAGTAAACACATTAGAGTCGTTCACTTTTGAAGTGGATGCAATATTCTCCACTGAGTCATTCTTTTCACTGTTAGCAGGTTTACCATATTTCATATCTTTGTTTAGTAAGAGGAAGACCTATATAGTTGTCATTATATGGTGGGGGTACCTGACTATATCCTATACTCTCACCCTCATTCTCTTTCCACCATAACTGATTTTCAATCATGGAATTAACTACCTTATTGGAAACATCAAATTTCTTAAAATCAAATTTAGCCCTTTTAAATTTCTTAGTTAGATTAAAGACCTCTAACTTAGCGCCTTCCAATTCAGCAGTTAATTCAACAATTTTCTGTTTGGCATCAAGATGATGACAACATTTCAAACTGAAATCAGATTTTAGTTTGGAAAAGTCCTTTTTCTGTGCCTCTATTTTATCCTATATGCTTTTTCAGTTTTCTTAAGCTTATGATTTTCGGATTTTATCATTTCCATTTCTCTAAGCATGTTACTGTTATGGGATTTGTAAAGATCTAACTTATCAATACAAGCTTGAGAACATGGAGAAGAACTTACCTCAGACGAGCTGGGAGAAGTGAATGCCATCAATGCAAATTGGAGTTCCTTGACTTGTTCCTCAGCAGCATTTTCTTCTTCAATCTCTTCCACATGAGCAAAGTTGGCAATTTAATTGTTTATGTTGAGAAGTCATCTGATTAGTCCATGAGAACTGTTCAGCAACCATACCCCTTTCGCCATCACTTGAGTTACCTCCAACTTCTCCTCTAGCATTACCCACGGGAACCAGTGCCCTTTCCATGTTTTCTTCTTTGGTTGGATTGGTGCACTCATGAGCAAAGTGACCCGGCTCGTGACAATTATAGCACCTCAAAGTGTCTTTGTTAAAACCCACCTTCTGATTATTTGGCATGTTCCAATTATTTTCTTCCAGTTCTCTTAGTAAATTTATTGGCCCGAAACACGGCCATGGCGATTTTCCAAGAGATATCCATTTCTTCTACATCATCAGGATGAATTTGATCAAGTTCGGCAGGCCCTACGGGTTGAATCAGATCTCCAGCAAGAAAAGCATTGTAGCAGTTCATGAATCCCGCCATTAAAGCGATGTTTTCTTGAGTTTCTTTTGAAATAATGGGAGTCTGACTGGGAGAGATACCGGATGACTGAGCACAAGCAGTGGAGGACTGACCAGGTTTAGCAAAGAAAACTGGTGCAAGTTGTGGTGAGACATGAGAATATTGGCCCTGAGCCTGAGTGGACTTAAACATCGAGAAGTTTGGTTGAGGTTGAAATTTTTGTTGTCCCTAAGTGGTCTTGAACATGGAGAAGTTATCTTGGGAGATGAGTGCATTGTTTGAAGCAACATTGTACCCAGCTGCACTGTAGGAGTTTGCATGGTTTACAGTACGCTGCTTGTCGTCCATGTCACATGCTTTGATGATAGCCATAACCTCAGACAATGTTAACTTGTTGAGGTCTTTAGTCTTCTTAATGACAGCAACATTCATGTCCCAGCTTTGAGGTAGTGAGTTTACCAACTTGTTGTTTGTTTCGGCAACTATCAAGTTGATGCTAGCAGATCTCATTTCGGTCATAAGAGCTATGAACCTCTGAAGCTGAGTTTCTAACGACTCTCCCAAAACGTGATTGAACATATTGAATTTTTGTCGCAGTAGATCTTGACGACTTATTTTCATGTCTTCGTTTCCTTCATATACCTCAATCAAAGCTTCCCACGGCTCCTTAGAAGATTGTAACTCTCTAAAACCCAGGACAATCTCAGGTGAGAGTGCCATAGTCAAGGTTGAGAGAGCCTTTTCATCTTCTTCCATCTTGGCAAGATCATCATCGTCATACATTGCAACATGCTTCACAACAATCTCAGTGGAGTTCTCTTTCTGGTAAGTGATTACTTGGGGACCCCTGACTATGCTTCTCCATAATTTTGCATCTTTCATTTTAACATACTTCTCGAATCAAAACTTCCACTCACTGAACCCCTCATGAGATAGCAGACGAGGCACGCGAGTAGTGGTCCCCATGATAGAGTCCAATTCTTGATGAAGCGAAGCATTAGATGACCCATTATTATTCATTGACTGGTCCATTTTACTTGAATTAAGGTCCAAAAGTTGTTTAAGTCCAAACAACTTCTAAAAATCCAATACCCAAAAGCCCAAATTAGAGTGGATAAGCCCAACTGAGTTTATTGTATACGTTGACCGAGAACTGAACATGTGGACAGAGAACCAGGGTTGTTGACCGAGAAGCAGTATAGTTGACCGAGAACTGGATACGTTGACCGAGAACAACAGAATATTGACCGAGAACTGAAACAGTTGACCGAGAACACTAGTCTCTAGCCGAAAACGCTAATTTTAAGCCGAAAACAAGCAAACTTGGCCGAATACACTATTTTCAAGAAGAAAACTCTTGGTCAATGGCCGAGATCTGTAATGATTGATTAAGATTTGCAACCAACTGAATCCCGTAAATCAAGGGATTCTAATTTTGTTTCCAAAATGACCAAATCTCTACCAAAATTAATATTTTCTTCTTCTCCGATCAAGAACTCGCCGGAAAGTAACAAAACCACCAAACCTTTATCCTTTGAATCCGTTGATATCACAATAACGAGCCTGAATAGGTCTAAGGCTCTGATGCCAATTGTAAGTCTCGTAGAAAGATCTTTCAATATGATATCAACAATCTCTATGTTAGTGCGGAAATCTAACAAGAGATGATTCAAAGAAATAAACAAGAACATGGTATGATGCTTCAAAACACACGTTATTATTAACGTCGGGTGCTTAAGCACTATGATTACAAAACTAGTCTAACCCACACACAATACTAGAAGGCCAACAATATGAATGAACAAGCAACCAAAAACCCTATACAAGAGATCTATATATGTAGAGACACCAACTAGCTAGCCCAACAAGAGCCCAAAGAACACCAAGATCCATAAGGATCTCGATTTACATACGAAGCCCAATATGAACCCCAACTAAGTATAAACCATTAAGTCTAGGTCCAACATGCAACCTAACAGATTAACTATCATTAGTTAACACAGACTGACTAACGAGCTAAACCTTAGGCACCACAATCGCTAACATACGGCACTGGTTATCAAACAATCCCTACCAGTGTGACTCAAGTAAGGGCAATTGCATGCTTCATTGAATTCAACTAGTCAAAACAGTCCTATGAGCAATTATTATAGCAACCGACAAACTAATCGTTTTGACCAACGTAAACCTAAACCGACTGAATGCACAGCAATACTAAACATCAATACTCATAGATTAATCAACAATAGTTACAAAGTATTCGTTCTTAGTTCATGAGAAAACTGAAAATAATACAAACTTTACATCCCGGGTATGATTCGGAGAAGACTAGCTGAGCATCGTCATCGATAGATCTTCAATTATGATGAGGAAGGCCTTTAGGATTGATCAAGAGATGATTGATTGCCCTGGAATTCACCCAAAATCGCCTAACAGCTGCTGGAAGTCGTAATTACTTATCAGGGTTCGTAAAATAGAATATATAGGTCAAAAATTGTTTTTTCCCGTTTATTATGTCCATCGCGATACGCGATGGCCATATGACCATCTCATCGCGTATCGCGACCTGAGAAAACCTCATATTCAGATTCCTCTCGTCGAGAAACCCAAAATTCATATATTATGGCTCCCGTAACTCATTTTCTAGCCCAGGATATGCCTATTTTACTTCTTGGTCGCGTTTTGTCAACTCATCTTGTTCGGTTTTAGCATCGGCTCATGATTTCTCATTCATACTCTTCCCGAATCCTTGTAACACTTCCCAAGACATCAAATCATGCTCCGGTCTTCCCGAGATATCATTCCATGCTCATACAAGTCTCCAATTTAACATCTTTAACGATCAATGACCTGAAATACAAAAGCACGTATGAAGTACCAAAGTTCTAACAATATATTCAATAAAACTATATAATTAATACACTAATATATATACAATTTACCCGACCATCATCAAACATCAAATGGTTTCTTCTATAGTTATTTAAATCATTTACAAACCTTCATCAATATTGCTCTCATCAATTACTCTCTTACTTGAAGTCTATTCTCATTCACAAACCAACTCAACTCAATCTTTATTATAAATTAAATTTTTTCTCTTCCATCAACCCAATCCAACCAAACCAAACTTCATTACTTTCTATTAAATAAATATAATTTATAATTGTTTATTAATTAATAATTGTTGTTTTTTTATTAAAAGTGTTAGATTGTTTAGATAATAATTTTTATTCGAAATATCTTATAAACCAATATGGAGTTGACAAGTGTCGGATAATTTAAATCAGTAATGATTAATATTTATTTTATTATAAAAACATTTTTTTTTTTTGCGATCTTCTGTTTTTCATAAAATTTATGCCGGTGTGTTCACAAAAAAAAACTAAATAAGACTGTGTTTTTAGATTTTTTTAAAAAATAAATTTAATAAAAGTTATGAAAGAAAAACATTTTTAGTGTTAAAATTAATTAGTTTGAAGAGAAAAGGAAAAATAAATTAAAATGTGAACCAATAATCTAGTGGCATGTGGCCATGTAAGTGGTGGGCAAACTAGGTTGTTTTCATGAGTGGTTTGGCATAATTTGAGGCCTTTTTCTTTTCTTTTTTTTTAAATGGTGTTTCAACTCAAACTAGTTCATCAATGAGAATTGTCGAAGAACCGAACTTGCCAAGAATCACCAAAAACCAGGTAATCATTTGATGTAATATTGTTCAATCCATTCTCATCTTATTCGTATAATATTCTAACAAACCGGCATCCACAATCACAACCCGTAGTTTCTGTTTTGCTCATGGATTCGGTGTGTTTTGCGGCTGACCTAAACAAACCGAGAAGTTTAATATATGCCAGTAGATAACCAATCACCCAAAACTTCTGATTCCCATAATAATAAAAAATTTGAGTCCGCCACTGACATTACATTACGTTATATCATATCATATTTTATTGCATTACATATGTTATATCGTATTTTGTTGCATAGTCTTATCATGCACGGCATTACATTAACAATATTCGTGTTATATCATATTTTCAAGAAACTAATTGTTAGAATGTTTATATATTAAAGGGCTTTTAGCCTAGTGATACCAAAGTATTTGATACAAAGTTACATTTTCATTAGCCAAGGAAGGTTCACGTCCTGTTATTAAAAAAAATGTGTAATAATTAGAAATACAGTTAGATACGACTCCTTGAAAAGAAATTGTTAAGCATCTCTGAATCTGATGGGCTATGCCGCAATTCGGGTTTTGCTAGAACTTTACCGAATCATGTTTCCTTCAGCCCAGTACGCTTTCGCGTGACAAAATACTTGATCCATAGTTCACATTTCAAAACTTAAAAATATCAAAAAATATCATAAAAAATTGAAGGTGAAGAAAACTATGAACACAGTTACACAATTCACGGTTCACAATTCAAGAACAGTGATTATCAACTCTATCAAAAATGTTTAAGAAACAAATCCTCATCGGGTCGAAATGGTTCAGAAGATACTCAAAGTTTTAGCCTCTTCCATGTATCCATACCAACATTTGATGAATTTAAAACCAATACAAAACATCCATGAACGTACGTATATGAAACAGACAAAACCAGACCATTAATATATCTAACTATAAGAAAACCAATTAACAACAAATACATGCGACCCAACTAAACCGAATACCAAGTATATCAACGAAAACACTAACAAATAACAACACAAAACAAAATGTAAACTAGCAAACCAAGCTACTACTAATTAACGGAAAACTAGCACAGGAATCAAACATTTTAAAACTAGATTAGTACCACAACATATAAGGTTACACAATGTTGGTACAAAACTAAACTACTAGGACTGAACTACTCGACCACATGATCAAGCCGCTATGAAACTAGTCAGATCAGCTGGCAACGTTAGGTTAACATCCCACGGTGAACTTGCAGTCTCAGCCTCGTCTGAGAAAGTGGCAGATAACTCCAGATAGTTATTCGGGATCAACCCAGGATCAGCAAGCCTGTATGATAATAAAGAATATACTTTTTATAAAATAAAACAACAATTAGGGATAATAATTATGAACCGTTCTACAAAAAATGGGTTCATTTTGACAAAAAGATACGCAAGTGAGTTCATTTAGGTTAACTCAAATCAAACAACAGGTCAAAATGAGCCACTCTTATAAAGAGTGTTAATTAAAAGAAATTCAAACGGGTTAGCACCGCCCACGACCATTGTTTATAATCACAACCTGCTCATCGCCGACACATCCACCATCAAACTGATAGTTTTTTAAAAAGGCTACATTTTGACTCAAACTAGTTGTTTTGCTCGAAATCCATTTTAACCCAACCTATTTGACCCATCACCCAACCCGACCCGCACAAAATTAAATAAAGCAAAAAAGATATTCATACCTTGGTGCAACCTTTACTACTTCCAACTTGGTACCATTCACAACATCTGTCAATGAAATAAAGCTAGGAGTATGCATCAACAACCTCCATTCAAGTTCAAGTGGCGGATGAATTACAACTCTACCCTTCTTCTCATTCATATCATATAACAATATAAAACCATCATCACTCACCATTACTATTTCCCCATTGTTTCTGCATATGATGGGATAAGACAGCGGCGAGCGTGTACAAGCCAACCGGTGGTGTCCACCACAAATTCTCTGCTCCATGAATCTTTCACTCCATATTCCTTCATTACCCAAACACTAAACTTTAACCAGCATGTAAAGCGATCAATGATTGAAAGACGGTTACCAATAACAACCATAACTAGATCAGTATATGCAAGTGCATCATTTTTCACCAGATGGGCCGGGCCTGAAATTTCATCAAATTCATGGGTCTCGAAGTTATAGAGTACTATGAGATTTGGGACAGCCTTGTCCGAGCAAATCCAATGAACAGCTTTTTCCAAGTGGCATTTACTGGAAATAGTAAGGGGAGAGAAGGGTAAAATGCCAAGGGACTCCCATGAGGGAGCACCCTTTATATAGATCTCTCCCACTGCATCACTTTCTGAATACACATAATCCGACTCAGAATCTGAATAAAGTTCTTGATCCTCTGACCCGATATCAAGATCTGAACCCTCTGAATTCGTATCATGATCTGAAACAGGATAAGGTTCCATATCAGTATCAGAACCTGAAGATTGATACAACTCCATTTCAGAATCTGAATCTGAAAGGGGTATCTCCCGGTAAAACGTGCTTAGAACTTCAAACTGATTTGTTTGCGGGCAGTAAAAGAAACCGGAAATAGTTCTGTAACGAGCTACAAGTTCAGGGAGCAATGAGAATTCCCCTGTAACAGGATTGTATATCATACAACGGTGAACATTATCAAGCTCACCAATATGCTCCAAAAGAACTAGCCCGTTACAAGAATGTATTATTTGAAAGCCATCTGAAGGGGTGTTGAAATTGGGCTTAACATCAACCCACGAAGCAGCATCCGTATCCAAATCAATCAAGCGAATACACGAAGACTGAATCATAAGCTGGGGTTCTGATTTTGCAAGATGTAAGCGTGCAAATTCGGAATCCTCTTTTATGAGCTTCAACAGTGATTTGGACGCGGCGCAGCAAGCAAGAAGAGATGGCAATGGCAATTCGGTAAGAATACCTTCCAGATTGTCTCTTGGGAGAACAATCAAGGATCGGTCACCAGCTGCCATTGTATGTGACGGTGATGCGACGGAGTCTGACAACTGTGATTTTAGGGTTTCGGAAGTAGGAGTTGATGACCCGAAGGCAATTGGGGTAGGTCTTATATAGAATTTGGAGATATTAATTAGCATTAACTGTATGATATCATGAATAAACTGATACGGGTAGAAAACCCAAATAAGTGAGAAACCTATGACTCGGTTATGATTTTTTTTATAAACGGAATCATAGTCCGTTTAAGGTTATATGTGTATAAATAACCGAATTAACAAAACATAAAAACCAAAGGTCCTGGTGCATTGTAGAGTGGTATCAAGGTGTAGGCCTGTAAACGAATCGAGCGTAAATGAACTGTTCAGCGGGAAATTCGTTCATGTTTGTATATTTAGTTAAACAAACGAACGAACATGAACATTTTTATTTGTTCACTTAACTAAACGAACATGAACACACGTTTTGCTCGTTCATTTACGTTCATTCATTTATGTCAGTTTATTTACGTTCCTCTATATTCGTTTAATATTTAATAAATACATAAGTAGTTATACTTATGTAAATATAAACACACTACGTGCTCATTTAAACCACTAATCAAGAAGTACATTTTGAAAAAATCATGTAAATTTGAACAACTAATTTAGAAGTATTTTTGGATAATTTGTGATGCACTTGACTTTTTCGTATGCGTTCATTTATGCTCGTTTATGTTCATTTGTGTTTGTTTACGTCCGTGAACTGTTCGTTTAGGTTTTAAACGAACGTACATGAACATGCCCATTTTTTTAATGAAGGAACACGGACAAAAAATGTGTTCGATTAAATGTCCGTGTTCGTGTTTGTGTTAAATGAATGCGCACGAACAAGCCCTCGTTCGTGTTTATTTAGAGGCCAGACCTATCAAGGTGTGTATATAGTGGTGTTGATCTAGGAGTAGGATAAGTTAATCAACGAAAGCCGGTACCTAACAATAAAACTGGCAACAGTATCTAAACACATGGAAAACATGAAGAGGTGTGCTACAAAAATGAAGATGAAATGTATACCACTATGATTACTATATACAAGTGTTCAATAATCAGAAATAACAATAGCATTAAGAATATGATATAACTTAGAGATAGAAAGATACATACAAATTCATCCATCCCCAATTTGAAGAACAATTTTAGGGTTTATCTTTCGAAGTTGGATTTGTGGTTGATACTGACTTCAACCGATGAGTTAATTCATTCGTGACATCGAAACCGTACGAATTGAATTTGAGATTTAACTTCGTCGTGTCATCTTCATCCATGGCGATGATAATGAATAAATTTTGTATCCCCATAGTTTTTATGGAAGAAGAGTTGACTTTTTTTGTTATTTTTTACTTTCATATGCTTTAGACGTATCTAAATTTCTAATGTGATTTAATGAGCTCATTGTAATTGTAACAGTGTGTTGTAGGTCGAGTTTAGGCAAGCTCATATCCAATGTCAAATCATGTCACATACCAGGCTTAATGCATCTTAGAGGTGCACAAATCGGGTTTTTCAAATACCCGGTTTCGGGTATGACCGGGTATTACAAAATCGGGTATTGATAATACCCGGGTCTGGTTCGTGTATAAGTATTGTCTCTAAAAATCATAACCTATAAATCGGGTTCGGGTCGGGTATAGAACCGATATTATAAAACCGGGCATTTAGATACCTTATTTCAGGTATTGAAAAATCTTATTTTCGGGTTTTTTTACGGGTATTCTTCGAATATATATCGAATTTTTAAATGGTTACACTTTTTAGGGGCATTTTTTCAGGTAATTTCGGGTATCCGAAAACCCATGTTTCGGGCATGGAACCGGTTCCGTTTTTCGGGTATTAACGGGTACTAGACCACTGTTTCGGGTACAGGTTTTGATATTGAAATGCATTCCCCATCCGTACCCTACAGGTGTGGTCGGGTACAGGTTCAGATATTAGAAATCCGAGTTTAAAAAAACCAGTTCCAGATTCATGTTTTTTGTGCACCTCTAATGCATGTTTGGTATGTTTTGGATAATAACCCCTTGGGTGTCTAGAATTTCCTATCTACTTTTTATTTTTACTAATATATTTTATATGAAGGGTTTATGTACAATATTATTTTAACATGAGAACGTAAGAAACAATATCAGTTTGATAATTTATTAAACGATACCAATTACAATACCAATCTATATATACAATGTTTTATAATAACAAAGGAAAAAACCTAATAATAACAACAAGATAATCAGAATCAACAACAAATACTTATAACAACAAAAGAAAAAAAAAACTAATAATAACAACAAAAGAAGAAAAAAACATAACAAAATATAAATTAACAAACACTTATAACGTCTCATAATCGGAAATCAACAAATATGAAAAAAAATAACCTAAAACACTTATAAAAACAAACTTAATAATAACAGCAAATTGGTTATCAATGTTTTCACATTAAGAAGTATTTGTATTTGATCATGAAACTATATTTCACATATATCACAACTTTATAAGGTTTATATTGTCTATTAGACTATGAGTGGCCGATGAGCATCTCCTCGAGTAAAGATTATAAAGTTGATTGACCAAAATTAAGAAGTATTTGTATTTTATCATGAAACTATATCTCACATATATCACAACTTTATAAGGTTTATATTGTCTATTAGACTATGAGTGGCCGATGAGCATCTCCTTGAGTAAAGATTATAAAGTTGATTGACCAAAACGAGGAATTCAAATGGCATGATCAATAGGTCTTAGGGCTTTCGAGGGTTAAATTTTATTTTGAGGTTTAAACTTAATATGTTGACGGATTCAGGAATTCTAGCATGTGGGTGTTAAAAAAGGTTAACCAAGAACGGGTCAAGTCAATCCAAAATGGGCCAGGTCAAACCAAATTGGGCCGGGTAATTAATTACATTAAATAAACTACGTATATAAATTTAAGCTAAAAATTTCATTAAACATAATAAACAAAATACATATTAAAATTGACATTTACGTTATTTCATATTTTAAACACAACCCAATTATAGCCCCACCCATATTCCTTACGTCAAGTGTTTTTTTTTTAGAAAAGTTCACTTCAATAATAAAAGCCAAATACAAAAGACGAGCTAGCAGGACCCATCCATCGAGCACGGAGGAGCCACTACTACTCTAAGTTGTGTAGAATTATTTATTATTAAAATAAAATGATACTTTGAATATATATATTTTAGTCTAGTTTTCATAACAAACAAATTAAACTCAAGAATTTATCATTATATTAATAATAACTAGTGTTTGGTATGTAAGTGTAAGAAGGACGATCATGGTGTGATCGTCAGAAACAAATCAAAACTTGTTGTTCAAGGATTTCATCAACAAGAAGGCATAGATTACATGGAAGTGTATGCTCCAGTTGCCCGATTGGAAGCTATACATATATTTTTGGCCTATGCTGCTTTCAAAAACATTAAGGTTTATCAAATGGAAGTCAAAAGCATGTTTCTTATTGGGGAATTACATGAAGAGGTGTTTGTTCTGCAGCCTTCTGGTTTTGAATATTCAAATTATCCGAACTGTGTTTACCGTTTAAAAAAGGCCCTGTATGATCTATACAAAGTTTGACATATATAATCAGAATGTTTTAGATTCTAAATTTTTAATGGTAAAAGCAATGTGGTCTTAATTGTTATTTTAAAAAAGTAAATAAATTAAATTAGGTTTGGAAAGCTGAGTTTGGGACGTTATAAAAAGGGACAACTGAGTCTATGAGCTTAATATATTGATTAAAAGTTCATAAACTATATATTTGACGGGTGCCTACATCCATGTGGACCAATACTGGATCCACCCTAAATTATGCATAGTCTAGTGACTAGACTAGAGTTTAGTCCTATACATAATCTAGCCCGATACCAATCTGAACATATTCCAGCCCGATATACTTTTGGCAGCCCAAATACTTGTTTCCAGATTCCAACATGACAACATCCCTTTGCGTTTGCATCTAACTTTGAACATATATTCAATTTCAAAATATTGAAAAATTCATAAAACAATGATCATAATCCCCAAACATGAACGGGAGGGGGAATACTCCCGCCCAAATGAGCCTGTCCGTACGATACTGAGGATCTTTTACTGTACCTGACGAGGTATGGGCAAAAGATCTGTCCAAAGATACGACAGCTCATTGACAACAGTATGGCGAGCAGCATGCTCTTGTACTGTATGTCACTATTAGCCGCTACCTACTCACCAACTCCTGACATACCACGTGCCTAGCCTGTAGTTGGTGAAAAAGGAATAGTACACAGCAGGCCTGGTCACTATCAGCCGCTGCCTACTCACCAACTACCAGCAGGGCACGTGCGTAGGCCACTGTTGGTTGAACAGGAATACTATTCAGCAGGCCACACCTCCTTGGAAACCTACCTCCGGCTATAAATACCACGAATGGTATGATCATCTTATCTCAACATATTATCATCATATTATACCTGATATCTGCTCTAGCAATCTCTTAATATACATTTATATTAAAAGAGCAATCTAGTCTGATTCTCACGCCGGAGGGTGGTCACAAGGAGGAACCCCCCCCCCCCTTCTCAGTGACGAGCTCACGGTGTCTGTTTTGCAGGTTATCAGAAGAACCATCTTTTCTGGGTCTAACCCCTCGTGGGAAACAGCTATCTAACCCCCAGGTTACCAGTAATCTGCCCGGGGTCCGGTTAGTGTTTCTTCATTGGCGCCATCCGTGCATAAAAGCTAGAACTTCATTTTTCTCCAGTTTTTTCAAACTTCTGGAAAGATGGTTAACGTTACTCCGGTCCCAAGGCCAACGAGTTACCAGGAAGCCCCGGTAACCACAACCCCAGCTACTGGGGGGAACACCGGCGAGCACACAAGTTTTACGAACACTACCCCGGTTACCCAAGCGGGGGCAAGTGTAGTAAATTTTACGAACACTACCCCAGTTACCCAAGCTGGGGCAAGTGCAGTAAACAACCATCCCCTGGGATTCAATAATACCCAGGTGGAAAGACAGCAGACGAGACTCCCCCGCCAAACACTTGAACAAGTTAAAGCGTGGGCGGAGGCACGTCAGAAGGAATTCCAAGCTGAGTTGGACGAACGCTTACGTTCCGTCCAACAGGCTGACGAATTTGGAAGCACTCGCCAACAGCTCAACATGAGCAGTGAGTGCGAGTCCTCGGACAATGATCAGGAGGAATCCGACACCGACGCAAACCCTCGCCTTAGGGCGAAAGGGAAGCGTAAGGAAACGGACTTCCAAACAAGAAGGAATTTCGGAGAAACCTTCAAACAAAGAAACGCGGGGGGAAACCCACGTGACTTCTCCAAAACCTTCAGACCAACTGCTGCAAACGCGGGAACTTCCAAGTTTGCAAGGGACATTGCGGAAGCAATCGCCCCAAAAAGTGCCAAGCAGATGCCCAACATCGGCACCTATGATGGTATATCCGACCCAGATGATCACCTGAACAGATTCATAGCGGGGGCAACCGTCAGCAGCTGGACGGAACCCACGTGGTGTTATATGTTCCAGATGACACTGGTTGGAGCGGCTAGAGCGTGGTTTGACCGTTTACCGGTCCACCACATTTATGATTGGGCGGACTTCCAACAAAAGTTCAGCCAACACTTTAGTCAACAGAGGAAGTATATTGGAGAACATTGGACGATCCTCAACTGCGTTAGAGATAAAGATGAACCTTTACTAGACTTCATCACTCGCTTTAACTCGAAAAAGCTGAGTCTGGGCGTTATAAGTGAAGACCTTGTTCGCGCCGCTTTCATCCAGGGCGCCGAATACCCAGAACTTATCCGCACGTTGACGGGAAAAGATGGCATGCCACCCACATGGGATGCCATCATGACGGCAGCCAAGCGCTTTGCCGAAACGGAGAAGCAGCTGGGTGGGAATCTGCCCCAGACTACAAACTTCTACACGCAGGGGACTAGAGAAAACAGCGTCCAGTCCGCCTGGCAAAACAAAAGGAGGAAGCCAAGCATATGGCAGTCAAGGGTAAACTTTGACACCTCATCCAGCTCTCGCTCCCTATTAGGCGGAAGGGATAATACACACCCATCAGGCCAACACACCAGGTGGACGCCCCTCACCAAAAGCGTCACGGAGATATTTGCCACTGAGAAACTCCCATGGCCAAAAGCTCCAACGGTCCGACAACGACCTGACGCGGACCAGAGCAAATACTGTGACTTCCACGGCACAAAGGGTCACACCCCTGAGAAGTGTTTATCTCTAAGGAATATTATCGAAACATTCGTCAAGGAAGGCAAACTTACACACCTTGTGGCATCAATCAGGAATAGAGGGCAGAATGACAACCGATACAAAAGCAACGGACGAAAGCCCGTTGACATCAGCATTCACATGGTTCGTGGTAACATCAGAGGAAGAAAAAGACAGACGACAGAACCATGCGCATGGAAAGAAGCTGAGGTGCGCTTCCCGCGAGTGCCAGGAGGACCCAGCAAAGAAGGCCATATCGTCATCAAAAGCCAGCTGGGACACTACATCACTTCCCGCACTCTTGTTGACAACGGTGCCTCGTCAACAGTTATGTACAGGCAGTTCTTCGACAAGTTAGATGATGAAGACAAGGAACGCTTGGAAACGGTCTACGCCTCGATGGAAGGGTTCGACGGCAGCACAAACACCCCTCTGGGCATCCTATCTTTCCCCGTCACTCTCACAGACGGAAAACTCTCCCGCACAGAGGATGTAGACTTTGTCGTAATGAGGAAGCCACACCACACGAACGACATTCTCTTCGGGAGAGCCGGGATGGCAAGATTCAACGCCGTAGTATCTTCAGTCCACGGCATGATGGGATGGCCAACAGCTGAGGGCGTGGCGATGGTCACCGGTATTCCCCAGGTATGCATCGCATCTGTCTCATCAACACCCAAACCAAAGATGGCTAAACCCACCATCACCGAACCAGAAGAATGGGCTTTTAATGGAAAATACCCCGACCAGGCGGTTACCATTGGCCCAACAATAACTGATCCTACGCGCACATTACTCAAACGCTTACTACAAAAAAACGCTGACATCTTCGCATGGAAACCAGCAGATATGACTGGTGTACCTCGAAGTAAAGCAGAGCATAAGCTCAAGTGTGACCAGGCTTTTACGCCGGTCATACAAAAGCGTAGAGTAATGGGGGCGGAACAAGCTAACGCGTGTAGAACCCAAGTCAAGGAACTCCTTGACGCGGGCATCGTACGCGTTAGCAGATATCAAACTTGGGTTGCAAATCCCGTTATGGTACCAAAGTCTAACAAGCAATGGCGCATGTGCATAGATTTCAAAGACTTGAACAAAGCATGCCCCAAAGATTGTTACCCGTTACCCGAAATTGATCTTAAGGTAGATTCGTTATCACCGTTTCGCCTTAAATGCTTCCTTGATGCGTATAAAGGATACCATCAAATCCACATGGCCGTTGACGATCAGGACAAAACCGCATTTCGGACGCCCGATGGCACATTCTGTTATCAAATGATGCCATTCGGACTTAAGAATGCCGGGTCCACATACCAGCGCCTGATGGACAAAGAGTTTCATGCCCAAATTGGGAGAAACTTGGAAGTATACATGGATGACCTGGTCATTAAAAGCCTTAACCCAGAAGCGATGTTGAAAGACATCGAAGAAACATTCAACACACTCAGAAGGATAAACATGAAGCTCAACCCGAGCAAGTGTTCCTTTGGGATGGAAGAAGGGAAGTTCTTAGGAGTCATCGTTACAAAAGATGGCTTCAGAGCGAACCCTGAAAAGGTCGAAGCCATTATTAAAATGGAATCACCTACCACCATCAAACAAGCTCAGACACTGAACGGACGCCTAGTTGCACTTAACCGCTTCTTGGCAAATCATGCGGATAGGTCGTTCCCATTCGTGTCGACGCTGAGAAACTGTCTAAAGAAAACGCACTTCCGCTGGACACCAGAAGCGGAAGCAGCTTTTCAGGAAATTCGGTCACGTTTGATCGAACTCCCAACGCTCACAGCACCAGAAGCGGGAGAGGAATTAATCCTATACCTCTCCGCCACAGATAGAGCGACCGGAGCCGTCCTGTTAGTCGAGCGAAAAGGCATCCAGATGCCAATCTACTATGTTAGCCGTCTCCTAACAGACGTCGAAACTCGGTACTCTACCTTGGAAAAATTAGTCTTAGCACTTGTACAGGCTTCACGCAGGCTAAGACGATATTTCCAAGGTCACCCAATTACTATTCTCACCAACTTCAAACTTGCAAACGTTTTAGGCAAACCCGAACTTTCGGGACGCCTAGCCAAATGGGCAATAGAATTGGGAGAATACGCGATAAAATACAAGCCAAGGCCAGCTATAAAAGGCCAGGTCTTGGCCGACTTTATTGCCGAAGTCCCCGCATCGCGGGAGAAAGAGTGCCAGAACGAGGCTCAGCCCTCTCCAGCACTAGACATCGATGAAGTCTGGCGACTTTACACCGATGGAGCGGCCAGCAGCGAGGGCTCAGGCGCAGGGTTAAAACTTACCAACCCAACAGGCCAAGAATACACTTACGCTATTCGACTGGACTTTCCAAGTACGAATAACGAAGCTGAGTATGAAGCATTCTTGGCCGGGTTAAGGATTGCGCGTAAAATGGGAGTAAAGAACTTGGAAGCCCATGTGGATTCCATGTTAGTTGCCAATCAAATAAACGGGACGTACACGGCCGTGAACGACACAATGGCCCTGTACCTCGCTCAAGCAAAAACCCTCATGCGCGATTTTAATGATTGTAAAGTCATACACGTCAAGCGTAGCGAAAACAAATCTGCGGATGCGTTAAGCAAGCTTGCGTCATTAGCTTTCACTCACTTGGGAAAGGACATCCGCATTGAACTCCTGGGAGCACCATCAGTCCCACACAAGGAAATCTGTGTCATCCAAACCGGCACAGAAACGTGTATGACACCAATAATAAATTACCTTGCGGCGGGCATACTACCAGAGTCAAAAACACAGGCAAGGAAACTACGCTGTAAAGCACTGAACTATCAACTCATTGATGACGTCCTTTACAGACGTAACTTTCTTGGCCCCCTCCTCAGATGCGTTGACGACCAAGATGCCAACTACCTCCTAAGGGAAGTACACGAAGGCATCTGTGGGATACATGCAGGTCCACGCGCAGTTGTAGCTAAGCTAAACAACGCGGGATACTTTTGGCCGGGGATGCTTACGGATGCGCTGGCGTACATCAGAAAATGCAGGTCTTGTCAGCTCTACGCACCCAACACGCATCGCCCAAAGAATGAACTTGTTCCAGTCACCTCTGCATGGCCATTTCAGAAGTGGGCCATCGACGTGACTGGCCCATTTCCCACAGCAGCAGGGAACGTCCAGTTTCTAGTGGTCGCCATCGACTACTTCACCAAGTGGATAGAAGCAAAACCCTTAGCCCAAACGACCGCAAAACATATCAAGAAATTCATTTGGGAATTTATCATTTGTCGTTTCGGGCTCCCACAGAATTTGGTGAGCGATAACGGCACCAACTTTGCTGACAAGAAGCTACAACAGTGGCTTAAAGAACTTCAAATCACCCACACCTTTACCTCGGTGGCGCACCCGCAGGGTAATGGTGAGGTGGAAAGAGCAAATAGGAGCATCGTCGACGGCATAAAGAGAAGACTATTGAAACACAGATCCGGCTGGGTGGACGAAGTTCCACACGTACTTTGGGCACACAGAACGATGAAAAAGGCAAGTACGGGAGAAACCCCGTTCAGCCTCACTTATGGCACTGAAGCCACGGTCCCGGTCGAAATTGGTTTACCCTCACCAAGGGTCATGATTCAACCAGAGGACAATAATGCGGAAAGACGGTTAGACCTTATGCTAACCGAGGAACGCAGAAACTTAGCCGCAATGCGTGAAGAGAACTACAAACGACAAATGCAAAAGTACTACAACACGCGGGTAAAACTCTGCAACTTCAATGAAGGAGACTACATATTGCGTAACAACGAGGCTTCGAACCAAGATCGCCCAGGAAAGCTGACTCCTGTCTGGGAAGGTCCGTACGTTATCAAACAAGTGCTGGGAAAGGGCGCATACCGGCTCGAAAGGCTCGATGGCACTCTCGTCCCAAGAACATGGAACGGAGCTCAATTACGCAAGTGTTACATGTAGATCAATTCCAAATTTGTAAAAGGCCCAGAGCCACTTTTAATGGAAATGATTCTCTTTAGAACATTGACGCTGATGATTTTATACTTGTAAACTTTCCACACGGATATGCCGGTCTTCACCGCATAATTACGAGGAAAGTCGTTGCGTGGGGAAGGCGGCAAAACCCGCATAAACCCAAAAAACGGCAAACCTTCACGCAGGTCAGTTGAAGGGGAGAAGTTCAGTCATCCCACTAAATGAAAGTGCCGGTCTATCCGCATGAATCATGATAAAGGAAACTGAACACTAACCTATTGACAACCGCGCGTCGAACGGTTCAAAACAGAATTTCTAACAAAAGGATGAGGAAAACCTACACGCAGGTCTGGTATAGGTAAAGTTTAGCCATCCTACTAAGTTCAAGTGACGGTCCTACCCGCACAATCACGAAAGAGGAAGCAAAACTTCACACCTATTATCTACCACGTTCAAAGGTTAACTTATCCTAAACACTTAGAAATTTCAAAAAAGGATGAGGAAAACCTACACGCAGGTCAGGTATAGGTAAAGTTTAGCCATCCTACTAAGTTCAAGTGACGGTCCTACCCGCACAATCACGAAAGGAAGCAAAACTTCACACCTATTCTGTCACGTTCAAAGGTTAACTTATCCAAAACACTGGGAAAATTGCTAAAATAAACTAAAATATGCATGCGCAATTCATATAACGTTTATAACGCAAGTCTCAAAGATTCAAAAGTAAGCGGGAATATACCCCTTACCTTGGCAACCAAGTAACTATAAGACGGGTGCGGGTACAGTGTCAAGGCAAAACCCTTCACATACTTAGCACCCGCAGGGAATTGAAGCCAAAAATACCTTGGCAACCAAGTAACTATAAGACGGGTGCGGGTACAGTGTTAAGGCAAAACCCTTCACATACCTAGCACCTGCAGGGAATTGACGCCAGGAATACCTCGGCAACCAAGTAACTATAAGACGGGTGCGGGTACAGTGTTAAGGCAAAACCCTTCACATACCTAGCACCTGCAGGGAATTGACGCCAGGAATACCTTGGGAGTAAAGTAACTATAAGACGGTTGCGGGTACAGTGTCAAGGCGAAACCCTTCACATACCTAGCACTCCGCAGGGAAATGAAACCAAAAAGGATCTTCTGGGCCATGCTTGCGCAAACGGGAATAACATCCCCGCATAGCGGGAACGTCGAGAACTAGATTGTTTGAAACTTCAAGATGGAATTGGTGGTTTTAACATAATTGATCACTATGTTCAAAACTACCAAAACCTCATAGAGAATCTACACAAGAGGTACTCAACGCTCCTGACTTGCGAGGAGGTTACAGACCTACCCGCATCATACCCAAAGATCAAGCAGAACAGTGGGAAATTCTGCGTGACATTAGGACTTCCGTGGGAAGAATCCCCATGGAAAACCTTAAAACTAAACCCTTTTCAAAAACCCTTTGCTTAAGTCCAAAAGTTCACCTCACTTTATTAAACATTCATGAGAAGAACATTGAACTGGGGGGACTTGAAGAGGTAGGTCCCAGCAGAGCCCAGTTGGACCCACAGACTCACCTTGAAAAGAGACGTCTGCGCAGTTCAACCCGCAAGACTCCTTAACGGACGTCTGCGCGGTTGAACCCGCAAGACTATACTAAAGGAACGTCTGCGCAGAAACCAACTGGATCAGCAGGACCCACCACGCTCAGAGACGTGATGTCCTCACGTGCGGTACGCAAGCTGTCTCCGCAGGAAACGCCTACCAATGGTTTTCAGGTACTCCGCCTGTTCCCGCAGTTACGGATACCGGCCATCAGGGAAGGCCACCCGCGCAGCATGGCTACACGCACAAGGCTTAACTCTCATAATAATTCAGCAGTCACCTGAAGAAGGAATGAGCAAGCCGGGAACATTCCCGCACAAAGGCGGGAGGGGGAATACTCCCGCCCAAATGAGCCAGTCCGTACGATACTGAGGATCTTTTACTGTACCTGACGAGGTATGGGCAAAAGATCTGTCCAAAGATACGACAGCTCATTGACAAAAGTATGGCGAGCAGCATGCTCTTGTACTGTATGTCACTATTAGCCGCTACCTACTCACCAACTCCTGACATACCACGTGCCTAGCCTGTAGTTGGTAAAAAAGGAATAGTACACAGCAGGCCTGGTCACTATCAGCCGCTGCCTACTCACCAACTACCAGCAGGGCACGTGCGTAGGCCACTGTTGGTTGAACAGGAATACTATTCAGCAGGCCACACCTCCTTGGAAACCTACCTCTGGCTATAAATACCACGAATGGTATGATCATCTTATCTCAACATATTATCATCATATTATACCTGATATCTGCTCTAGCAATCTCTTAATATACATTTATATTAAAAGAGCAATCTAGTCTGATTCTCACGCCGGAGGGTGGTCACAAGGAGGAACCCCCCCCCCTTCTCAGTGACGAGCTCACGGTGTCTGTTTTGCAGGTTATCAGAAGAACCATCTTTTCTGGGTCTAACCCCTCGTGGGAAACAGCTATCTAACCCCCAGGTTACCAGTAATCTGCCCGGGGTCCGGTTAGTGTTTCTTCACACCCCTAATAACATTTACGTTCTTTTAGTCATCTTTAGGTTTCTCGGAAGTGGCTAGGTTTGGAATGAACCAACTAGAAATCGTTTGTATAAAATTTCTAGGACCCAGACCCACACTGCCACTGGTTGGTCTCAAGCCGGTCCATGTACTTTCTATGGGTTTCTATCTCAAATATTTTAAGTTACTCTACTTTTTAACCCGTTTATAAAGACTCATTTGATCTAAATTTTAATAAAACTTTTGGACAAAATCCATATCAATTTGATTAACCTATGATGAAATAAAGTATTCTATTTATTTTTATTTCATTTGCTCATGTTTAGCACAAGTTCTGATTTCCTTAATAATATGTTGGTTGATAGGGTATTGACTGGACCCATAAAGGGGAAAAAGATAGATATGAAATTATACATGGTCAAAAGAGGAGAAATAAAAAAAGATTGAAATAATATTAAACGTTGTCAACATAAGTGTTTGATAGCGATGGGGTACGGAAATGATATACAATATACCATCTCATAATTCAAAAACTACCCCTTACATTAGTAAAAAGTTCATATCAACCCCTAAACAAACCGAAAACTACAAAATGGCCATCATAGGTCTCATATGGCACTCCCCAACTAGTAACAACAAATTACATAACTTCTTAATTCCAATAACCACCACTAAGCTCACTCTCACGAAACCCGATACCGCCAACCGGCATCCCAAGCCGATCAAGCCGACCTGATCCCGGATACGCCTTGCTCGTAAAACTATCCCTCAAGTTTGGACCCCGTTGAGCACCACTCGAACCATACCCATACACAGAATACCTCTTTGTAGTGCCTGAAAACTCCAAATTCGACCTTTGTCTTGGTGCACTTGCAGACCTAACCTTAGCTAGGGAAGACTCGGTGTACGCCATGTAGTTAGGGTGGTCCGAGTAGCCACTAAGACAGCTTCTTGAACTGTCACTCTTCGCCGTGGCTGGGGTAAACGGCCCCACTCTCATCAACCCAATTTTAGAAGAACTCGCATAAAACGGATGGCTATTTTGGGCATTGCATAAGGAACCTTGTTCATCAATATCATGAGGGAAGTATGTTAATGGGCCAGTTAGGGAAATTACTTCACATGAACCATTTGGGCTCAGGCCCAATGGGTGGATCGTTGACCCTCGAGAAGTGGTCAAACTTTGACTTTGGCTGTAGCTGATTTGGTCCGATTGGAAGAGGTTTCTTCGTCTCATGTGGGATTTTGCAGTGTCCATTTCAAGGATTTTTTCGGTGCGATCGTCATATAAGTTTGCATAGTTATTCTGCATAAGATCAGCATGCACATTTGTTAACGTTAACAACCTTTGAAAATGATATGTGCGTGTATCATATTATTTGAAATATCGGATAAAAACAAATGACACACCTTTAGTATCGATCGTTTATTATGTTTTATAACCCTGGATCGATGAATGTGCTCAAACTTTTCGGGTGTAGGAGGCCCCTACAAGTAGTAATTTATGTTATAGACATAAAACCTATGGCTTGGTTTCTAAACAACAAGAGCGCAAGCCAGGGTTGGCTCGGCTTGGCTTATTGGGTTGCTTCAATTGCACCACAAATTTTTAAAAACTATATAAATTCTATTGTTTATAAATTTGTATTAGATATATCTTGTATGTTAAAAAATTATAGTTGTCTTTTATATATCAAAGCCTGCTTGACGAGCCACTCAAGCTTTTAACTAGCTGAGCTTGAGCTCTAGCCTACTAAAATGAATGAGTTAAGCTCGCCCTGGCTCGGCTTGTTAACAGCCGTACCCTGGCACAAATACAATAGTAATAGTACAATAATTGGTGTGGATATAAGAAGCAACCTTGGTAAGTGACTGGGGTGAATCAGTCATGTGGAGGCGGCATGCACGGACTCGAGCCTGGGTTCGGACCACAGCCTGCCAACGTCTCAAATCATCAACAAAATCTCTCCTTACAAGTTGACCCCTCACCAGTGCTTGAAGCTGCACCAACGACTTTAACGCCCGTAACGCTTTCCTCGCCTACATTTTCATTTTCAATAAATATTAATAAGATAAGCTACTAGTACTTTACGCTACATGGGTGGTACATATGCCACCCAAGTACCCAACCATGTAAACTAGACCGACAAATAAATGAAGCATGATGTGAACACAATTAATAATAAGGTTTTAGGTTCCAACATTCAGCTGTTTGCAAATACAAACATGTATGTACTTTAGGCATTGGATCTTGTAACTTCAACAGCGTATGAACTCATCCGGCCGACCAATATTAAATTGCGTACCTCGTGCGTTGAGGTTTGACTAAAATATACACAACGTCCACGCAAGTCACAACAATACCCTTGAAAGATGATTAACAAACAAATAGTGTTGGAAAATTTAATGTTAAAAATGAGTTTCACTGCTTGTTGTACCCTTTGAGACAGACGTGCTAAAAGAGGTCCGAAATCTGTATTAACAGACCCGTTTGTTTTAAGTGTTGCAGTGAAGAATAGACCCGAATACTTAATGGACTGAATTAATCTATATGTAAGGTTTATTTAATTATATTTATCTTAATCCTTTAATGTATATGATAGGGTACCATATATTTCCCGTATTGTAAAGAGTTTGTTTACATTGTCATTTCATTTAAAGCGAACTTAGTAACAACCGAAATTATATCGTTGATTAGAAAAAAATATAAAAGATTATTGTCTTCAAATAACAACCGAAAAAGAAAAACTAAAACATATAAAGTCGTAATATGGCAAAAAAAAAAAAAAAAAACAATATGCATCTATTAAAAATGTGCTAAAAGTATATTTTTTAATAGCTAACTAATCAAAATATTTATAAAAAAAAGTACACTATTAATAAATAGTGTATATTATTACCAGATAACCTCGGTAGTAAGACTGGATTTTAACGGCGGCCCATTCGCCGGAAACACTATAATCGGAGTCACCGCCGGCAACAACGGCGGCTCTGGTGGTCATACGCACCACCTCCGCCGCAGCGTGAGCTGCAGCAACGGCAGCGTCAGCCGCGGCAGCGGTGGCGGCAGCAACAGCAATGGCATGATCGGCTGAACAACCATCGGCGGTTTGATCGGAGTAACGATGATGACGTGGCGTGTCACGTGGGCGTGTGACCGATTTGTCGGAGAGGTGTTGACGAGGTTGTTTGTGTTGGTCAGTTTTAAAGAAGTTAAATAATGCTTTGAAGAATCTGGAGGTCTTGCCCATTATTTTGTTGTGGTTCCGGCGATGGGTGACGTGGAGTATGTAGTTTAGAGAGAGAGTGGGGTGAGTTAATATGAGGATGGGGTATAATTGTAGCTAGCCTAGGAAGGAAGGAGGGAAGCACAAGTGAATAAAAAGACGATTGACTGCAAATTTGTAAGATGGTCTACTTATTACCCTTTTTCTTTTCAACAATGAAAAAAGGTACAAATCATTATATGTATATGTGATGTATCTATGTGTATAAATTTTAGGTGTATGCATTTTAATATATATGTATTCCCATTTAGAATACACTTTTAGGTATTCTAGTGGATTTGGTCAACCATAATGTATTTTCTACATAGTATTACTTTTTCATTCTTGATTTTTTTTTATCTTTTTAAACGACCAACAAAATTTTTATTTAAAAGCTTAGCAAGTAGCTAGCCACACCAATACAAAAGACAAGCACATACCGCGCAACCAACACACCAATACAAACCTGAACCATGATCAAACCAACCCTGCATAGATACAAAAATCAAATTCTGAAGTTACACCAATCCTCCCACGAAAGACCCAACCTTTTAGCTCTATTCTTGATCCAAAGATAACTCATTATCATTATCTCCTCTACCAAACTCGACATCTCAATCGGACTCCCATAGCGGACCCGCTCGTTTATTTTTTTCCACAAACACCACATCGCAACCAAACAAATAACATTCAATATTGTTCCAAGCAAAATTCTGATCAGATCCATCAGCAATATCTCCACGCATTTGTATCTTATTACTCTTCACCGAGAATGAACCAGAAGAATCCAAGGACCATGTCACCGAATCAGCTCCGTTTTTCAGCTCGACTTCCCGACATGTTCGAAGCAACTGTCGCAACCCGGAAATTTCATCCACGCCAGCCGTTTCTCTGCCCCAATCCCACCTACCACAGACCTAACTATCCATCATATATAATCGATTTGCCACATTACAGTACTTGTATTTTTCAAAGGAGAACAATTTTAAAAATCTAATCCCAATAGGAACTTCACCCCGCTAGAAATCAAGCCAAAACCAAGCGTGTCTCCCATTATTGACCATATGAAGGAAGCATATGTTTAACTCTAAACCATGTATTCTATGCACATCATCAACTTTAATGATCCGACTCCATGGGCCCGAATTCGAAAGTTTATCCAGGATGGCCGACCAAGACCAAGACAAATTGAACAACTAAAAAGTTATTTAAATCTTACCACATTTTACCTTTTTATGTTTATATTTATGTATACATTTTCACGCATAAATTCTTTATGTTTATGTGAAAGCTTACTTGATGAAGAGTTTATTCAGCATAGTTCACTCGTTATTAATCCTTCATAAGAACGATGGACCTTATATGTATTTTAACCATCAGTGACTGCATAGGTTGACGAAAAACATAGGTGTAGTGGGCTTCTTTGGTTATTTATGAACAAATTATGATTTTAATAAATTTAGAGGAGATGATCATATTTAGCTTAGAACACATTGTACTAGCTTGTTCTTGCTTAAGAACTTCAAAACACTTGCTTAACTCAATTAAAAGTGTTTGGTATATTAACTTGATGTTTGGTCATGAAAATAGTCGAGCTAGGGGCTGTATTTATAGCCCCATACACGAGCATGAGTCACAAAATACGAGTTGGCATGTTAGGTTCGGTTTTAACAAATTTTTGCTGAATCGACGGATGAGACGGACTGTCACAAGATGAGACGGGCCGTATAATGGAGTGGTCGTCACAAAGTTATATGCGGATGAGAAACTCCGTCTCAAACCAATTTTAATATCCAAGTTAAGGTTGAGACATACCGTATAATAATGAGACGATCCATCTCATCTAAAATTTGGAAAAAAATTATAGATTAGACCCTGAACTTTAAGTTTTGTAGAATGAAAATTTGGTCCTTCAACTTTCAAAGTTGGTAAATTCGACACGAAATTTCGGTATGTTACATCTGTCACCACACACAGAAGGTTTCTGGCCCATGATGCTAGACTGTCGTTATCTAGTCAAAACAAAGAATAATCAAGTGTTCCTAATCACCTTAAACTAGTTAGGGCGAGTAGGGTGTCAAACCACGATGAGTTTGTGGTCAGTGTAACGTGCAATTAATTTCAACATTATGAAGTAAACAGATTTGAGTGCTGATCACACTAGCAATGATTTGAGTTTTAAAATGAAACGATTAATTGATCAAGTATTAAACAATTAACAAAAGCAAATCATACCACATCAATCTCATGTCATTTAACAAATTAATTATCACTAATCAAATCTGGTTAATCAACTAGCTAAACCTTAGGCATCAACAATCGCTAACACACGACACTGATTATCAAATGGTCCCTGCTAGTGTGACTCAACTAAGGGCAATTGTATGCTTTATTACATTCAAACTAATCAATACAACCCTATGAACACGTATCATAGAAATCGGCAAACTAATCATTCTAATCTAAATAAATCTAAACCGACCGAGTGCACAATAATATCAAACATCAACGTTCATAGATCGAAAATCAACAATTACAAATAGTTCGTTGTTAAAACATGAGAAAAAACTATAAAGATACAATACTCTACATCAGTGTATGACTCGAGGAAATTAACCGCCCATGTTGCTGATGGAATCTTCAATCTTCATGGAATCCGGAGTTGATTTGATGAAATTGTTGTTGTTTCTCTCTCCAAGAATGGTCTCCAAACTCCAAAGATGTGTATTTTTCTCAAACCCTAACTTTATCCTTATATAAGGTTTTTAAATTGCAAATCCCGTCGTTTATTTTGGTCTAGCATATGGTACTCTAGTTTCTACAAATGGTACTCTAATTTTAGAGTATGATACTCTAATTTAGCAAACCATATTTTAAAAACTTCTGATCTACGCACCTCTTATGCTCAGCATATGATACTTTGTTTTCTGTAAATTATATGTTAAACCAACTTTTACCCAGATTCTATAGTATTGATTATGCACTATCACAAATCATCTCAAGTCTTTATCTCGTGCTCGTACAAGTCCAATTTAACCACATTAACATCCGACGTCCTGTAACACAACAAACACAAACGAAGTACCATTGTTCGTACAAATAAACAACTAAAACAATACAATTAACATAGTAATATACGAACTTAAAACCCGACCATCACATCCCCGCACATCAACCTTATCATAGGTATGTGGTGTGCGTGAGATGGTGTAGAAAAATGTGTGAAGTTTTTCAAAAGTTAGTTTCACACAATGTCTAGTTTTAAATCTATAAATTTGATTATTATCTTAACTGAAACACACACAAATAGGCAAGTGTACCTATCGTATAAGTAATAAAGTATAAGTAAGAACCAAGTATCGATCCACAAACACACTTGTTTGATTTTTACTACTACATCGTAGTATTTTATTTTTAACCGGAAGTAAAGATCATAGTAGTTTTGGTTTGACAAGTAAATTTCAAAGAAATTTTAAAGCATAAGCTACAATATATTTAGGTTTTTATATTTTATAGAGATGATCAAGGATAAAAGTGTATCATCTTGGTTACAACTCATCTTAACTTGGTTTAACAATTAATTGGTAAACAATTGATATGAGCTTGATATGGTGATTCAATGTGAGAATAACCAATGTTTTAAAAACCGGTATTTAACTTGTACTGGATTGGGCTAAAAAAGGTACAACCGGTTGAACCGGGTGTGTCATAGCCCCCGACCCCTATACCCCGGGATGGGAAGCCGTGACCATTGATTGGTGGTATTGGTGTTTATTAAATTATTTTGCAGCGGAAAATTTCATCAGAACCGTAGTTAGGAAAAATGATCATAGTTATAAAAGCACCATGATTATTATTATGATAAAACGGGAATTTAATCCCTTTTGATACAAACATAAGTTTTACAGGGTTAAACCCTTATTTACAAAACACGTTTCTTTATTCTGGTGACAAGCCACTTATTTAAGCTGGAAGCCCGCAGGCATTATTCCTTGTCTCTAACAAGTCACCTGAAACATGTTTAAAATATTTGATCAGCAAGAAATACTGGTGAGTACATTCATTTGAAAATGACACAGTTTACAGTTACAGCATTAAGATGTTTTTACATCTGCCTGCTTACAGAATAACGAAAGGTACTTGTCACTCGACCGTATCTATGACTGTGGTCATATTACTTATTGGCTAACACTTGTCCAATAAGTAACGTGTAATAACCCAGTAGGCAAGCCCTGTATACAAAACCCCACAATACCAGTAGTAACCATCCCGTAAGTCTACAGAGACTTAATCACTGTAATGTATTTAAAATACTTTAAAAATATATTTGAAAACAATTAGAATTTTGCCATAAGTTTTATAGGTTTTGAAATTATCATGACAATGTCGGAAAAATAGTGGTCTCACGCAAATGTGAGTTTTATACAAAAACTCGAATGTCTCACCTTGTAGGTTTACAATTAAAGAAAACCTCCTGGTATTAAGCACCTAAGATAAACACAATGTAGCATCACTAGATTAGTATAAAACCAATAATCATAACGATAATCATGAGAGTATAAACTTTACACGATGGCACAATGTCATACCTTAACAGGCAGAGCTTTTGGATTCGTGTATATTTCTTTCGATCGGATAGGGTATCGTTACAACACTCGGGTATTATACTATCTCTTAATATTATATGTATGTGTGTGTTTTCAGAGAAAGAAAGAAATTTTGTGTGAAGAATTGAAGTCCCGTTCACTTCCTATTTATAGCAAGTTTCGGACCACATCGCGGTACGCGATGGCCATAAATAGAAAGCTGTCGCGTACCGAGAAGCATCTTATAGTTTCGCTGAGTCATCCTAGGCCTGCTACGTGGCACGCCACGTGGCAGGCTACGTGTCATCTGCGTAACCTTCACGTCGCGGTATGCGATGGGTAACCCAAGCCCGTCGCGGTACGCGATGGAAGGATTTTTATTTTATTTTAATTTTCAACAAAAATACTAAGGCGTCCCTTGGCGATGCAAGCGTGCGAAGTGCAAAGTGCGCCATCAAAGCGCCACATTGCGCCCATCGCACTTCGCCCGAACCCGTGCCCGTGCGCGTGCGCGTTCGGGTGCTTCGCACCCTCTGCTAGGACCACTGGGTGTGATATGCCTTATAAGAACATTAACATATAAATTTTCTTCCTTATAAAGTGCTCACTAGTTTGTTAATCTAGCGATGTGGGACAAGAGTTTACAAACCTATTTATACTAAGGTGGTTCCTTCTCCATTTCTTTCCTCCACCAATGTGGGATGAAATTTCCTTCTTCCATTTCCTTACTTCTTCCTTTTATTTAATTTTTGGTTTGTTATAGTCTCCCCTCCTTATTTTGAATCTCGTCCTCGAGATTTGATTGGAATAAGTGTGGGTACTTTCATTTCATTTCGGATTCCAATTCCCAAGTATATTCTGGTCCACGTTTTGAATCCCACTTCACTTTGACCAGAACTATTCTTTTATGCTTGAGATTCTTGATATTTCTATCTTCAATTTGCAAAGGTTTCTCAACGAATTTCAACTTTTCATTTACCTTTATATCTTGAAGGGGTACTTCAAGTGTGTTGTCAGCTATACATTTCCTTAAGTTACTTACATGAAATACATCATGTATACCTGACATTTCTTCTGGTAATTCTAGCTGATAGGCTACTGGTCCAATTCGTTTGAGAATTTGAAATGGTCCAACAAATCGTGGACTTAACTTTCATCTCTTACCGAATCGGATTACTCCTTTCCATGGAGATGCTTTCAGTAGCACTTTGTCTCCAATTTGAAATTCCAATTGTTTGCGTCGATGATCAGCATAACTTTTATGACGATCTCGTGCGGTCTTTAATCTTTCCTTAACCTGATCTATCTTATCAGTACTTTCTTGTATGATTTCAGGGCCTGATAATTGTTTTCCTCTTATTTCTGCCCAACATACTGGAGTTCTGCACTTTCGTCCATAAAGGGCTTCAATTGGGGCAGCGTTAATACTTGTATGATAGCTGTTATTATAGGAGAATTCTATTAGTGGTAAATGGTCATCCCAATTTCCTCCAAAATCTACTACACATGCTCTTAGCATGTCTTCCAATGTTTGTATGGTCCTTTCACTTTGACCATCAGTCTATGGATGGTATGTTGTGCTCAAGTTTAATTTTGTTCCCATATCTACTTGGAAACTTTTCCAAAAATGAGAAGTAAAACGGCTATCCCGATCCGATACAATGGATAATGGAACTCCATGTAATGAGACAACTTTATCTACATACAGCTTAGCTAATTGTTCCATTTTGAAAGTTTCCTTCATTGGTATAAAATGAGCTGATTTTGTTAATCTATCCACAATCACCCAGATTGTGTCATTACCTCTTCTTGTAGTAGGTAATTTAGTAACAAAATCCATTGTTATTAATTCCCATTTCCATTCTGGCATTTCTAATTGTTGAAGTAATCCTGATGGCTTTTGATGTTCTGCTTTAACTTGTGAACAAGTTAAGCATTTTGAAACATAACTGGTTATGTCCTTTTTCATTCCTATCCACCAATAGATTTTCTTCAAATCTTGATACATTTTATCTCTTCCAGGATGCATTGTGTATTTGGATTTATGAGACTCTTCAAGAATCTTTTCTCGTAATCCTCCTATGATTGGTATCCAGATCCTGTTCCCCATTCGGAGAATTTCATCATTTCCTTTGACAAGTAGATCAATGGAACCATTTCTTTTCTCATCAGCAATATTATTTTCTTCTATTGCTTGTTTCTGAGCATTCTTTACTTCATCAATTAAATTGATTTGAAGTTCTAACCTTAGGGCTCGCACTCTTTTAGGTTTCTCATGCTCTTTTCTGCTTAAGGCATCGGCTACTATATTTGTCTTACCTTCGCGGTATAGGATTTCACAATCATAGTCGCTAAGAATTTCCATCCAGCGTCTTTGCCTCATGTTAAGCTCCTTTTGCCCAAAGATATATTTTAAACTTTTATGATCTGTGAATACGGTAAACTTACTACCATATAAATAGTGTCTCCAGATCTTTAGGGCAAAACTTATTGCTCCCAATTCTAAGTCATGTGTTGTGTAATTCTCTTCATGCTTCTTTAATTGTCTAGATGCGTAAGCAATGACTTTCTTACGTTGCATTAATACACATTCCAATCCTGATTTAGAAGCATCACAACAGACTGTGAAATCTTCAGTTCCTTCTGGCAGCGCAAGTATTGGGGCATTTGTTAACTTTT
Source organism: Bidens hawaiensis (assembly GCF_021521415.1). Lineage (NCBI taxonomy): Eukaryota > Viridiplantae > Streptophyta > Magnoliopsida > Asterales > Asteraceae > Bidens > Bidens hawaiensis. Next base: position 59,047 of record NW_027505863.1, read on the forward strand.
GCTTCAAAGTTATAAAAGCTTCTTCTTGCTTAGGTCCCCATTCAAACTTGACATTCTTACACGTTAACTTGGTTAACGGAACTGCTATTCGGGAAAAGTTTTGGATGAAGCGTCTGTAGTATCCTGCTAATCTTAAGAAACTTCGAATTTCTGTAGGAGTTTTAGGAATATCCCAATTAGTAATAGCTTCTATTTTGGAAAGGTCCACGTGAATACCTTCATGGTTAATCAAGTGTCTTAAAAACTGTACTTCTTGTAATCAGAATTCACACTTTGAGAATTTAGCATAAAGCTTCTCTTTTCTCAATAGAGTCAAGAGTGTATGAAGATGTTTAACATGATCTTCACTGGTTTTGGAATAAATAAGTATATCGTCTATAAAAACGATTACAAATTTATCCAAATATGGTTTACATATTCGGTTCATCATATCCATAAATGCAGCTGGTGCATTGGTTAAACATATGGCATGACTGTAAACTCATAATGACCATACCTTGTCCTAAAAGCTGTTTTAGGAACATCTTCTTCTTGCACTTTTAATTGATGGTATCCCAAACGTAAATCAATTTTAGAAAAGTATCGAGCTCCTTGGAGTTGATCAAATAAATCATCAATTCTCGGTAAGGGATACCGATTCTTAATTGTGACTTTATTCAATTCTCTATAATCGATACACATACGCATTGACCCATCTTTCTTTTTGACAAACAGTACCGGTGCTCCCCAGGGTGATAAGCTAGGTCGTATGAAACCTTTTTCTAGCAATTCATCTAATTGCTTCTTTAATTCTAACATCTCTGTTGGTGCTAACCAGTATGGTGCTTTAGCAACGGGTGCTACTCCTGGTATGACATGGATTCTAAATTCAACTTCACGATCAGGCGGTTGTTCAGGTAAATCTTCTGGAAAGACATCAGAATAATCCGATACTACCAGAATTTCTTTTAGCTCTTTTCCTTTGGCGTTAATGATTACATAAATCATATATACTACGCCTTGTTTCCTTAGATAGTTTGCCACTTTAATTACTGATATGAACGTTCTAGGCTTGGGCATCTTATCCCCTTGGATTGTAACAATCTCTCCTGTTGGTGAGCGAATCTCAACAGAATTTGTTTTACACAGAATTCGAGCATGATTGGCTGCTAACCAATCCATCCCTAATATAACATCGAATCCAGCCAGATTCATTGGGAGTAAATTTGCTTTAAACTGGTGGCCTAGTAAGTTTATGTTTTCTTCTTGGAGTACTTCATGGATATGAATGGAATTGCCATCGACCATTTCTACTGTGCAGACTTGATGGAGTTTAGTTAATGGTTGATTTAAGGCTTGGCAAAACTTCGTGTTTATAAAACTTTGGTTTGCTCCGGAATCAAACAATACTTTAGCGTAAATGTTATTAATAAGGAACGTACCCGCAATGACGTCCGGAATCATTGCTGCTTCTTGTGCAGTAAGCTGAAAGGCTCGTGCATTCTTCTTAGATCCATCTGTGTTCTTTGCTTTGTTGTCAGGCGCCTTCATCAGATTTGGACATTCTGGACGGATGCGGCCAGGTTCTCCGTAGTTGTAGCAAACACGACTTTCTTTTCTTCTACATTCTTCATCCGTATGTCCAGCCATTTTGCAATAATTGCAATACTTAGTTTTCTTGAAAGCGCATCTCCCTGAATGCCTTTTTCTGCAAGTTCTACAGAAAGGATGAGCATAAGATTGCCATGTTCCTTTCTTCCAGAATTCTTGGGTAATCTTCTGGGCTAGATCTTTCTTTTTGTTTTCTTCCTGAGTTTGGACTAATCCGTCTGTCAGGGTATTTGCTAGCTCAACTGTTTCTTCATAGTCTGAGGTCTAGCTGGCTTTACCAGATCGCGGATTTCACTTACTATTCCCCAAATATAACGAGAAATTAGTGCTGATTCTGGCGAAGCCAAAGCCGGCACCATTCTCGCATATTCGAAGAATTTTTTCGTATACTCACGACACTTCACACCTTCCATCTTGTGGTTTAAGAACATAGTAGCAATCTTTTCTCGTTCATGAGGAGGACAAAATCTCATTTCTACTATTTCTTTAAACTCTTCCCATGTTATAGTATAAACAACGTTGTTTCCCTTTGACTGGAGGATTGTGTTCCACCATTCTATTGCTTCATTAACGAAGAGATTAGAAGCATATAATATTTTATCTTCTTCAGCACACTTGCTGATTCTTATAATGGCTTCCGTCTTTTCTAACCAGCGTAATGCTGCAATTGATCCTTCGTTTCCAGAGAATTCGGTTGGCTTACAAGCCAAGAAATCCTTGTAAGTACAACCGCGAACTTTTTGCTTTTTGGGTAATGAGTTCCTACCTCCTCCATTCACACTGTTACTAACCACAGTGTTAGACTTTCGCTTATTACTCTCAGTCTTATGCCTAATTACAGAAATGGGTTGCTTAATAGCATCAGCAATTAAAGGAATTGCTTCCGCGATTTTCTGAGCTATCATATTTTCAATAGCATTCATATTCAGATGAATTTCTTGATTGGAATTTTCATGATTATGATTGTTTTCGTGATTAGAACTGGCTTCATTTGACATCTGAATTACATACAAGAAAGGATATATTAATATCGTAATTGAATAATAAAGTAAGCAAGATATTAATAACACATAAACACATAGGCACAAAATATGTCAAAATCGTCGATCTTTGCGACATTTACTCTTTTTATATATATGCATCACTATATTTTACATCTACACACCTTTGTTACATACATACACTCTTTTTTTCTTTATAAAAAAAATTACGATAATGAACATATAAATATTATATATATATATATAACTTTATATATAAGGATCTCGGTCGTAAAACTTCCAGAGTAGGGTCTCCCCAACATCCCTTAGTCTATTGGCGTGATCCACCAATTCTTCCCCATAGTGACGGAGCTCTGTTGTCATCTCCGGTGTCATGGTGGGGTAGTTTGCGGTTTCTGCCTGGAACGGTGCATATGGGTTATTCATCATTGTTTGATATTGCCAATCATTGGTCCACCATTCCTCCATTTGAGCTTGACTGATAATATCATCATGGGGAAATGTATCATTTGGGTCCTGGGATGCTATATTCGGGTTGCTAGAGCTTCCTGCACCTATATCATTGATTATGGGTTGAAAGATTTCACATTCATCTAGGCATCTGCCTAGTCTCTCCTCCATTGGTATTGTTGACATGGGTGGTGGTAAAGTTGGTGGTGGCTCTATTGGTTGTTCATGTTGTGGCTGAATTGGTTGTTCGGGTTGTGGTTGAGTTGGTTATTCAGGTTGTGGTTGAGTTGGTTGTTTAGGTTGTGGTTGAGTTGGTTGTTCAGGTTGTGGTTGAGTTGATTGTTTGACTGTGGTTTTTCTTTTCTTATATCTTTTCAATCTTTGTTGCCAGTCTCTGAGCCTTCTTCTTCTTTTAGGCTTTGGTTTTTCTACAGGTAGGGCTTGAAAGATTATGGGCTCGTTGTTGTTGACTAGCTTCTCCTTCTTCTATATCCGTGGAGTTAACGGATATGTGTTCAAAAGCTTCAACTAGCTCACTTATGCAGTTAATCAAAAATAATAAAACAACGAACTCCAAGAGAAAATAGTATTTATTTTCACGTGTGTTTAAAATCTTTATACGTATAGTTAACACATAGGTTAATGCATGTATTTCCTAACTCTTAATTTCTAAGATTAGGTATTATTAAAATACCCATATTGCTTAAACAAGTGGATCTGATACCACTTCAGCAGTCACAGCCCCCGACCCCTATACCCCGGGATGGGAAGCCGTGAACATTGATTGGTGGTATCGGTGTTTATTAAATTATTTTGCAGCGGAAAATTTCATCAGAACCGTAGTTAGGAAAAATGATCAGAGTTATAAAAGCACCATGATTATTATTATGATAAAACGGGAATTTAATCCCTTTTGATACAAACATAAGTTTTACAGGGTTAAACCCTTATTTACAAAACACGTTTCTTTATTCTGGTGACAAGCCACTTATTTAAGCTGAAAGCCCGCAGGCATTATTCCTTGTCTCTAACAAGTCACCTGAAACATGTTTAAAATATTTGATCAGCAAGAAATACTGTTGAGTACATTCATTTGAAAATGACACAGTTTACAGTTACAGCATTAAGATGTTTTTACATCTGCCTGCTTACAGAATAACGAAAGGTACTTGTCACTCGACCGTATCTATGACTGTGGTCATATTACTTATTGGCTAACACTTGTCCAATAAGTAACGTGTAATAGCACAGTAGGCAAGCCCTGTATACAAAACATCACAATACCAGTAGTAACCATCCTGCAAGTCTACAGAGACTTAATCACTGTAATGTATTTAAAATACTTTAAAAATATATTTGAAAACATTTAGAACATTTGCCATGAGTTTTATAGGTTTTGAAATTATCATGACAATGTCGGAAAAATAGTGGTCTCACGCAAATGTGAGTTTTATACAAAAACTAGAATGTCTCACCTTGTAGGTTTACAATTAAAGAAAACCTCCTGGTATTAAGCACCTAAGATAAACACAATGTAGTATCACTAGATTAGTATAAAACCAATAATCATAACGATAATCACGAGAGTAGAAACTTTACACGATGGCACAATGTCATACCTTAACAGGCAGAGCTTTTGGATTCGTGTATATTTCTTTCGATCGGATAGGGTATGGTTACGACACTCGGGTATTATACTATCTCTTAATATTATATGTATGTGTGTGTTTTCAGAGAAAGAAAGAAATTTATTACAATGCCATACCCAAACCCGTCACGGTACGCGATGGAAGGATTTTTATTTTATTTTAATTTTCAACAAAAATACTAAGGCGGCCCTTAATGCGGCTCGCGACGATGCGAAGTGCAAAGTGTGCCATCAAAGCGCCACATTGCGCCCATCGCACTTCGCCCGAGCCCGTGCCCGTGCGCGTGCGTGTTCGGGTGCTTCGCACCCTCCGCTAGGACCACTGGGTGTGATATGCCTTATAAGAACATTACATATAAATTTTCTTCCTTATAAAGTGCTCACTAGTTTGTTAATCTAGCGATGTGGGACAAGAGTTTACAAACCTATTTATACTAAGGTGGTTCCTTCTCCATTTCTTTCCTCCACCAATGTGGAATGGAATTTCCTTATTTCATTTCCTTACTTCTTCCTTTTATTTAATTTTTGGTTTGTTATAAGGTGTGACATTCGTCAATTTCGGGCCTCGATTCGTAGTTGTTTTGTAAACTTTATTGATGCAAACCGACCCGTTTTGTAAACCGAAACCTTTGATATAATAAAAATGATGGATTTTATGTTACAATATTGTTTTACGCTTGTTGGGTCTTGAAAACATTCATTTCGGTCTTTAAAACGCTTAAAAATCACTTAAAACGAATTACGGGGACCAAAACTGCCATTTTTGAACAATCAGAAAATAACCCCTTCGCGGGGCGCGACGGGGTGGTCGCGGGGCGCGAAGGCAGGTCTGCAGCTGCACGTTTTTTTTTTGTTATTTTTATGCATACATGTGACCAAAACACCACATTTTCATGCAAGACCCTTTATGCTTGACCATTTCAACTTACCCTATATGTACACCACCCTTTCCATCCATTAATCTCTGCTACAACTCTAAATTCTCTCTCAAATTCAAAGATTTAAAGGTTATTTTCTTTGTGTTCTTGAAGGTTTGACCTCTAAAAGTCAAACTGAGTTTTCTCTTTAATTCTAACTTGTATATCTAACATTACTAACTCTTGAATATGGTGGTACAACATATATATATATATATACACACCCCTTGTTTCCTTTATTTGTTACTTCACCGACTCCAGTTGGTTAAGTTTCGAATGTCATAAGGCAAGGCTTTATGGAGGACTTCGTGTTCTTGATATATACATACACACACATAACTTATTATACATATCATTTATGCCTAACTTCTGCTCATTTTAGTTTGTTAATCACACTTACAAGTCTTGGGTATGTGGAATCCGTCTATGAACTCATTGTGAGATGGAAACCGAACCAAACCGAACTTTTGTTAAAAAGACTTGTTGTTGACCTTTTTAATTGTAGAACTTAAACATTTTCATTTGTACATTTTTATACAAGATCTATGATATATGGGTATGTAGAATCCATCTATGAACTTGTTGTGAGATGGAAACCGAACCGATCCGATTTTACTCGCTTAAGACACACAAGCGTGTTTTTAGCTATCAAGATTTGTATATCTCTTTAAAAATAGTTTACAGACTGATTTTAATCATTTTCTTAAGTACTTGAAAATATTGGATCCAACTTGGTCTCATAACATAGTTGGACCGACAAAACCGAACACTCGCTTAACGTACGTTGTTAGTTCTAAAACAATAGATCTACATACTTGGTTAAGTGTTATTATGTTTTAATAAGTTATCTCATAATAATTAATATTTTGGAAAGTTGACTTTGGGTTTGACCATTTGTTAAGACCCAAACCGACAACCCGAACACTCGTTAAAAAACCCGTTTTAGTATCTTTGTCCCAAAGGAACTTGCATTTTAGCATTTTTCCCACCTTATTACTTAACATTGGTTAAGTAAATATTAAGGTTAGATACTTTAACCCGATTTCGAGCAAACTTACATTTTTAAAGGATTGTTATTATAAATTCTTAAATAGTTACATTTTAAACCTTGAACTTTAATTGTTTACTTTTTGCAACAATTATTTTATTTAAAGATCTTCAAGACAACCATTCTAAATCCAAGATTTTATTGTCATTTAGGCCTTGCTCATTAAACTTCATCCATCCGGTTATTCATCTTTTACCGATCAAGTTTTATACTTGAACGTGAGTAACTTCATACCCCGTTTTCTATCTTTTGTTTTGGGGTGACATTTCATACTTATTCAAATCAAATGCTTTATACATGAGTCTTAAACCACAAACGTTGTTGTATACTTTACTTGAATAATTGCTCGATTTGGTGTTCTATGCTTATATGCCTATGTGTTTATCGCTTTTGGTTGGTGGAATCTATAAATCCTATACTACTTGGCATACCCTTGTAGCAAGGTGTCGTTAACGTAATGCAATTAACGATATTCTATTAAATCCTAGACTACTTAGCAATCCCTTGTAGCTAGGTGGCGCTAACGTAATTCTATTAGCGATTGTCAATTTATCCAAGTTGTTGCTTTTATTTATGGTCTTGTATACTAGATTTGTGGCTTTTCATACTATATATCTATTGTTCAAACTTATGAATTGCTCACCAACCTTTGTGTTGATAAACTTTATTTTATGAAATGTTACAGGTTTGCATCTAGGTTGATTTTGGAGTTCGGTGAAGAAAACGTCACAAATACCGTTAGCATATTAGCAAAAATGAACAATATTTGATTTGAAATTTTGTTATATTTTGTTGTATTTGACTTATGAATATTTGGTTATGTGACATTTTCGATGTTGTGAAATGAAATGAGTTTGTTAAATATTGTCGCTTTAGATAGTGTCATGCGCTTATGAGCAATCGTTGCACCCCGACATGTTCCGCCGCCTTTGGTCGGGGTGTGACACCGGGCATACCAAGAAGTTCAACAAGTTTAATAGTTTACCTTATAATTTTCTATAAATTCAACTTCTACTACTAAAAATAACCCAAAAGTAAATAATTTCATAACAAAAAATAATTCAAAAGTTAATCTATATTAAAAAAAATAATACAAAAGCACTCAATTTAAAAAAAAATCATAAAGTTTACACGTTTATATGTTAATTGTTGGGTTAAAAGTAATTTTGGGAAAATATGGGCCATAAATATCAAATTTCTTGTACTTAAAACCGGTTTGTCGGGAAAAACCGGTATTTTAGAAAAACCACCGGTACGATGTTCTAGCAAACCGGCCAAAACTACCGGGCTCAAAATGCCGGTATGTTGTGCAAAATCCGATTTAACTGGTTCAAACGTCCGGTTTGAACTAGTTTTTAAAACACTGAGAATAACACTTTATTCCTAAGTCATGTTATTTCATGATAATTAAAGAAAGATATATGCATAACTTCATAACTTTTACTAAAACATCATTTCATATAAGCGAATGATTTATAAGAAGTATTCATGAGATAACTTACTTTAAAAATGAGACAACCCCTTAAATTACTAAGTGAATTGTTCTTGATATGTAGTAAAAATAACCTTTGTATTATGCTTAAATACCAATTAAGATTAGTTAAGTTGTAAAGGATCAACCTTGAGTTACCAAGTATTAACTCACACGACGCTTGAACAAGTATAGAACTCATGTAATAACTACCCAAGGGTTGTTTAAAATAGGTTATGTTGCACACTCACTTGACAAGTAATTAACCGATTTTTGTGGATGAATGTCAACAATCCGTTTTCACAACATTGCTAATCATTCCCATTTCAAGATGATCAATTACTACTAACACTTCATTTGGTCCATGCTAAAATTAGGATTTATGTTTTTTTCTCAACCAAACCCTTACAAGAATGACAGTGCCCCGACTTATTATCAAGCTCGGTACTTGGTGTCTCTTTTAAAGTTTATAACCAAGGCCTCACAAGACTAGCAATTCCTCGTCTTATCGTCAAGCATGACACCTGGGATATCTTTTAAGAGTATTTTAACATTCCTCATTAAGTGATAATTATAACATAACCTTTACTTACTATAAACCGATCACATGTGTCACACCCCGACTTAGGGCCTAGGCGTGTGACCACAAGTTGGTACCTGTTTTGTAAATATATCAGAGTTTATGGGTTAATTTTAGTTGAAGACTTTAGGTTGAATATAATATTAATTTACATTGAAAATTTACTTGGGGATTAAATACCCAAGTATCGGTTTACAAAATATATGTTTCGTTTTACAAGGATTTTATATAAAAAACGGAGCCATTTTGTTAAGCGCTTCTATCTTCATAAGACTCCATTCCTTGCTATTTATACTAATGCTTAATTACCTGCAATGGGTTGGAAAAATACGTCAGCTATATGCTGGTGAACACGTATGACTCGATAAATCATTTGAATGACATTATAATACAAATGTAGTTTTCTCTACAAGCTCAGCAGAAGCATTTCTACTTCTGGTCTATGTACCACTGCCCTACACACACAATTATTTCCCGAGCCACGTAGCCCTTAATGGGAGACTAGTTATGACCATTAGCCTGCGGCCACGTAGCCTTTGAATGATTAGGCTGAATGGTTATGTTTGGATCCAGACACATGTGTATTTGGTCTGAGTTGATTTTATTCTCTACTTTGTATTACAACGTTTTAGAGATCACATAATCTCATGAAAATATTGACTGGCTATTTAAGACAAACACCCGTTCATCTCATTGAGTATAAAGATGTTTTGACTGATTAAAAAGGTTAACGTATTCACCTGTACCGTCGGTGTTGAAAACCTTGACTGATTGATTGATTGTGAATGATACTTAACCTATACATAAATAGGTTCGTATGATGTTTTGAATAATGTTAAGCTATGATTGTAAGCTTAACCTTGAAATCGTTTATCTTTGATTTTGAATGAAAACACTTGATTTTATGTGACGTTTAATATAGCATGCTTTGGATTAATAGGTTCTAACACGTTGGTAAGTTTCTCCAGGTAAGTAAACGGGTCCCTCGGTTGATTGGGATTTATACAAATTACTTTTCCTTAGGCAAGAAACTTAATACTAGTGATATCCCCCTTACAGTTACTACATGCCCGTCAAAATATATCTTTTGTTGACATTACTTTGCTATGAAGTAACATTTATGAAAAATTGATTGTGAATGTTTACAAAATACGATCAAGGTTAAAGGCCATAACCTCGATTGATAGCCTAAGCTATAATCCAAATAACTTAAACATAACTCCTACCTTATCACGGATACTTAGATCGATAATAAGAAAAAGGCAAGATCTTGATCTACTCGATTATATAATTACTAGCTCGATTATGACTTCGTTCCTTGCACGAACTTCGATAAAATGGCACGTCAGCTTGTTACGACAATGGGGCACGCCTTTCGAGGCTAAATGTGTGAATGTGGAGGTGTGTTTGGGGTGAAATGGTTCAATACCCGTCACCCACTTTTATAGGCTGATTCTGGACCCCGTCGCGATACGCGATGGGTTCCTTTACACCGTCGCGTACCACGGCGCCGCAATTTAACGCCGCCTTATCTGGTGGTGACACGTGGCCTGTCATATCGTGTCACGTGTTGACACGTCGTTGGACACGTGTCCAGTGACTCAGCATGGTCATCGCGCTACGCGATGGGTTCAATCTTTCCCCGTCGCGTATCGCGATGAGTTCAGATTTTCAAAATGTTCAATTTTAGTCCTTATACTTTCTAAGTTAGTATATTAGGCTAAATTTTATAGGGTAAAAGACGCGGTGTTACACATGTTTATCCAATATTATTAAACTTCAATTAAGATTCATTATAAACCAAGATGATATGTAAGGCCCCTGTCCCAGTGTCCTACTTTGGCGTTGGATTTACTTATAAACACAGTTCTAAATATCAGAGTTAATTAAAAACTTTTCGCGTAATATTAAAACATCAACCATATATTATAAATCATTTAAAAGTCTCAACAAGTAAACTCTTATCTTGAAACATAATTTAAAAGTCATTTTAAAACATCACAACATTCTTCTCAAGATGCCAGTATCTTCAGTCCAATGTCATGCGTCTTTATTCAAGCAAGCTGCCTTAGCCTATTCACCTGTGTGCATACTAAAAGTCAGCTACGCTGAGTGAGTTCTAATTAATCAGGCAACATACAATACGTTCATATATTACATACTTATCCCGATTTACTTTCTTTTGTACATACATAGGTATATACCTCCATTCTTACTTTCATTCTTTCTTTCTTTCATATTTTATCTTACTTTACATACATACTTATACGTTTTAAAGAGTTTTTCTCCCTATAACCTCACATATATTATTAGGGTCTGCCACCATCCCTCACAGATATTATTAAGGTCTGCCACCCTCCCTCACATATATTATTAGGTTCTGCCACCCTCCCTCACAAATATTATTAAGGTCCACCAGCCTCCTTCACAGATATTATTAGGGTTTGCCACCATGCTTCACACATAATTAACCTATTCGGGATCCTCCTCGTCTTCATACCCGGGGCAATCATCTGCAATGTGTCTCAGTACCCCGTAATCTTCAAGAACTATGAATTTTACCCCGACTTTACCAACCTCATTTTTACTCTTATCTTTCTTCAATAATGCTAATTCTCGTTCCAAAGCTGCTATATGTTCGGATTCACTCGTTTGTCGAGTTTTTTTTCTTCTGTCAGCAGAGGTCCCGACTTTGTAAACATGACACATAAACTCAATGAAAGCCCAATCTTCTCCCTCGGGTTGGTTTAATAGTTTACTGTTACTTGAGGCCTTAAGATGCTTTCTGTCTTTGTATGTCAAGCCGTCTACAAAACATTTCACTAACTCCTATAACTCAATATGATGGCGCGAGCATTTTCTTATCAAATCTTTGAACCGGGTGAAAGATTCATGAAACAGTTCACCCGTCAGCTGTTGAAAATGACGAATTTCAATTTTGCTTTCGTCTGTCTTGGCCATTGAGTAGTATTCGTTTAAAAACACCTGCTGCATCTCGGCCCAATTGCGAATATTGTACATCGTTAAAGAGTTAAACCAATGTTTGGCTTTATCCTTCAAAGAAAATTGAAACAACTTCAGCTGCACTTCATCCTAATTAAATGTTTCGTCACCAATAGAACCACAAATTGCCCCAAAATATGTCAAATTAGCATACGGGTCTTTTGAGGCCATCCCTTGAAAATTAGGCAAAATGTTAATATAATACGGACGCGAGCTGAATCTATGTTGTCCCGGTATACGCACATGTGGGAGTATTGGTGAAGCACCATCAGAAATAGTTGATTTGAACCGACTGTTTACACACAATGTTTCTTCTTCGACCACCTTTGTTAACCTGAACCCCATGACCTCTATCAACCCTATTTCTTCCAACCCCATTTCGGTTCTGCCGATGTATCTATTCAAAAACTCGGCACCCTCCTCCTTCTTCTTCTTCTTCTTCTTCTTCCAACCATCATCCAAATCATTCGCATACTCAAATTCTTTATTCTGCCATTCTGCCCTATTGTTACCGTCTTGCCCCTGATCTAAATCATTTCATTCCCCTTCACCCTCTTCATCATCGGTGTGAATACTGACATAGTTTTCATCTAAGTACACCTGAGTTCTGTGACGGGGGGTATTATTTGGAGTTGATGGCCCGGGTTGTTGGTTGTTTCAGTTTCTGGATTGGCGAACTGAGTTGTTCGGATTTTGTTGTTGGTTGGTATTGACACGTGGATTTGGGTCATTTTCAGGCTGGTTTTGATTATTATTGTGAATAGGGTGTTAAAACTCTGCCCTCCTTAAATATGTTTCGTTCTCGAAACCATATCACCTACATATAATTGTGAAAAAAATTAATCCATTCACACTCCTTAATACATGAGTAATATTTACCAATCCCATTATATGTGTTCTTGGTCATTTTCACAATTTATTATAGTAATTGAGTTAATACCGCCCCTTTGACCCGTTCACTCATTTGAGCTTAATCTTATCATATGTATCACCTTTACAATAAAAAACTGAACATGGAATTAAACCAATGACCAGTTTAGAAGGTTTTACGGGTTTAAACCGAACCGTAAACACTCATATGCTTAACATGTTCAACATTAGAAACTTGGAGCTAAACTACGGGGGTGTTTGGGATTGCTTATTTTTATCAACTTATAACTTATAAACTTTTTGAGAAGTAATAAGGTGTTTGGGATTGCTTATATTGTGAGAGGAAAAGTTCCATAAATTACATTTTTGTAACTTATTAACTTAATAAAAAGTTATAAGGATGGTCATTATGGTGAGGGGCTTCGAAGCCCCTTCCCAGTGCCACGTCAGCGGCACGTGTGCACAGGGGCTTCAAAGCCTCACCCCAAATATGCCCCTCAATGGTGAGGGGGCTTCGAAGCCCCTTAATTTTTTTTATTTTAATAAACTAACAAATTTATTAAATACAATAATTATCAAATACAAACTAAATTAAAATTAAAAACATATACATAAAAAAATCAACTAATTTTAGTCGTCGTCGGCGGCGGCGTCGCCGTTTTGTTGTTTGTTTCTCTAAATATGTTCAACCAAATCCGCTCGAAGACTGAAATTCGTTTCTTTTTTCGTGTTCTTAATAAAATAGCAAATCTCTCATCTTCGTTTAGTGTTGTCATCGGATCCGGCGCATCGTCGTACTCGCCTTGACATATTGCTCTACCCGAGTCCTCCAGTATCATATTATGCAAGATAATACAAGTGTACATTACATTTCTTAACTTATCCATGTGCAGAATACGAGCCGGATGTCTAATTATAGACCAACGTTTCTTTAATACCCCGAATGCCCTTTCGATGTCCTTTCTGGCCGACTCGTGTTTTTTCTTGTAATATTTTCGTTTATCATCAGTCGGGCACGTAAAGCTATGAACCAACGTTCCCCAATCCGGATAAATGTCATCGATTAAATAACATTCGTATTCGTAGTTGACACCAATAGTGGAAAATGAGGTGTCGAGTCCAACCCCGTTTACGAGACAGTCGAAAAGAGGAGACGCATTTATCACAGCTATATCATTGTTTGCACCGGGTATCCCAAAGAAAGCATGCCATATCCAAATATCAAATAATGCAGCAGCCCCAAGGATAACCGTTGGTCCATCATGATCACCCGATGATATTGACCTTGCCAAGCAACTGGGCAAGCTTCCCAAGCCCAATGTGTGCAATCAAGACTACCAAGCATCCCAGGAAAACCGTGCCTCTGTTCATGCACCTCGTATATTTTTTGTATGTCGGCTTGAGTCAGTTTCCTCAAATATTTTTTATGATATAGTTGAGGAATACATAATATTAAATTTTTAATGTCAGTTTATTAACTTTGCATTTAAAATAAGAGGATTTATAAATACATATTAAAAAATGATAATACTCACATTCGCAGAACGTGTGAAAGGCTTCACGAGCCATTGTCTCCGACATGTGTAAATACTCTTTCATGGTGTCGCTCGTGGTTCCGTACGCTAGTTGACGAATTGCCGCCGTGCATTTTTGCAATGGAGAATAACCGGGCTACCTCTCGCGTCATCCCGTTGTTGGAAAAAATCATAATCGCGTTCTAAATCACCAACAATTCGTAAAAAAGTTGGCGAGTCATCCGAAAACGCCGCCGGAATTTTTCTGCATCAAAAGTCGCGTCCGGCGAAAAATAATCTTGCATCAACCTTTCATGAGCACCGACACGATCCCATTGTCGATGAGGACGTCTTGTTAGCGGTTGTGAGCTTTCGCAATGCTCGACTAAGACTCGGGCAGCATCTAAAATAGCACTAAATATTACCTCATCCCCTGAATCGGAGTCTGAAATAACGTCGGGATCAGGGTAGTAGTCGGGTGTCGAAGATGAATCGGAAGACATTTTTGGGAGAAAATTATAAAAATTAAGATTGTATGGTTTAGTTTGATACACATATATATATATATATATATATATATATATCTCAAACGGTCCAAAGAGCCGTTGGAAAGGGGGAGGGGCCCCACAATTCATCTTCCGCGCCGGCCGTTTGAACAACATCTCCATCGGCGCCCCTGGTTGGACGGCACCCACATTGGTGTTCGGAGCCCACCGCGTCCAAAAAAGGGGGCCAACGGCGCCTCATAGTGAGTAGTCTAAGGAGATAAAATAAGGAACCCCAAACACCCCTACATCTATAATACTTTTGCCATTTCGAGAAAATAATAAGTAGTGTATTTTTTGTGAATTATGATTCATAGTTTTGTAAGTTTTGTTATTGTAGTTTATAAAGTTATATATTATCGTTAGTTGTTAATTTCTTTTTTGAGAATATGTTTACCACTTGATTCTATTTGAGGTAGTAATAAAAAGAATATATCAAATAATGATTAGATTGATGTAATTAAAAAAAAAGGGAATACTTAACTATAGGTTCATAACTAATGAGTAATTTTAGGGTCGTCTCTAACAATCTTTAAAATTTTTGGAGTCTGAGACGATTAAAAATCAGGCATCTAATATCACGTTCTCCGTTATGTAATACAGTAGATAATGTGACAAATTTACAAATAAGATTGGCTTTCAAAAGGCCAAAAAACATGTTGCTAAAATTAATCATATAAAACATGAATGAAAGTTTTTTTCTATAAAAAAACACTAATTGAGAGAATTGAACGCATGACATTTGTTTTCATAGTCTAGAACACTTTTCATTTAACCAGAAAGTTATTTTGTGGACTTTTAGGTTAAAACAAAGTTATATATAACATATAAATTTTATTTTTTAACAATTATAGGCCTATCGGAAGACTGAGACTGGGCCCGTCGCCCTCCCATTAGGTCGGTCCTAAGTAATTTTATTATTTTTTACCATTACTTTTAAAAAAGGTATAACTAAAGTATTTATTGAGTGACTGCTATAGACTAGAGTGTCAACAACAATTCTTCCGAAATAAGAATATGCATGATGCTAAGATGGTTATGTTTATGTCATAATGCTTAAGGTAAATTAATCCAATATGATAAACATGGGACCTTTTCCGATGGTAACTAAAAAGAAAACTTTAGTTATTAATTAAAGCATCTTATTTGTTATTCATGCATATTTTCTTAATTTTACTGTTTTTGTTAAATTAAGCATTCGTTTCTTAATAGCTTTGTTTTGATTCATGTAGAAAACACACAATAATCACTAAAATACAATACTCACTATGCAATTAATATATATATATATTTAAAAGGAGATTAAGTTCTACTCACAAAACTACTATTCAATTTACTATTGAAAAATTAGTTTTAAATAATCCAAATTATGCCCTATTGGTAAATATCAGTCCCAATTTTACACTTGCCTGCTGGCAGTACCAACTATTTGTGTATTTGTTTTTAACGGGCCGCGACTAACGGATGTTAACTCCGCTAGTCTTTGTCTGACGTGGCCATCCCAATTGGCAAAAACTTGATTACGTGGAACGTTACGTGGTGGCTGACTATGTCCATCCCACCACTAAACCCATCATCTTCAACCTAATACTCTTTACAAACCCAACCACCACAACACCATTAGTCCACCACCCCTGCAACCATCGCCGGAACCCCGACCACCACCATCCCATCCACATCAGCCACCACTGGAACCCACCACCTGCAACTGGCCATCAGACCATCTTCTCTGACCCCAACTAGCTGAATTTCTGCCCTAATCTTGCCGGAGTTCACAAACCCAGATCCACCACTGGAACCCACCACCTGCAATTGGCCATCTCAATTCACCATCACCAACTCTAACAACGCCACCGCCGGAGACGACCTTTCTCCGGCGATTGCGAACAAGATCTCGCCGTCTCATCCTTCACTGCCTCCACACACAGTCCAACATATCCACCTGTCATGGATATTTCCCCTCACCGTCGTGATGTACGCCACGTACACTCTTCCGTCACCACTATCCCCGCCGCAAAATAATCAAGCCAGATCCCCAATTCCGCCCATCATCCGCCGCAAAATAATCAAGCCAGATCCCTAATTCCGCCGCAAAATTATTAGGGTTTGATGGTAGGTGCTGGCAGGTAGTGGTGCTGGTGGCGGCAGGTGATAAGTGGTGTTAGAGGGCAAGTGATGGTGGAGTTACTGGAGTAGAGAGGGAGAAGAGAAGAAAGAGATAGAGAGTGATTAGAGAGTGGTGGTGGTAATGGTAATGGTGATTGTGTAATCTGCCACGTAAGCTCGATCTTGCCACGTATTTGCCATATAAGCACGTTTTTGACACGTATGCGTGCCACATAATCATCAAACTAACGGGGTTAGTCCTCCGTTAGAGGACCCGAGGCACCGCGTGATGGAGCACCCATCACGCGTGATGGGTTTTTGAACACCGCCGCCACTCCCTTATCAAGCTTGATAGAGGTCCTTTGCGTGATGGCCATCACGCGTGTAATGGGGTGAAAACCAAGGAATGGAGCTGTTGGGTGGATTATTTCATCACATCCATCACACACCACACACCACACCACCACCCCTAGTAAAAAGCCATCACATGTGATGGATTTGGGGTTGGTGATGTGGCACCATTTGATTGGGTGGGGTGTGTGATGAAATTTCTCATCACATCCACCACCCCTCCCCCCCTTAGTCGGAGCCCATTGAAAACAAATACATAAATAGTTGGTACTGCCTGCAGGTAAGTGTAAAATTGAGACTGATATTTACCTATAGGGCATAGTTTGGATTATTTAAAACCAATTTTCCTTTACTTTTCAGTATTCACTATTTTAATATTTTTATAACCAATAAACCACTAACCATAATTCCATAAAAAAGTTTTTATTTTCTTTATTTTACTTTTTTTTAATTAATTTAAATATTCAACAACTTATATTTTTAAACACTAAACTTAGGCAAGTGTCGGTTTGACATGTTTTATTTGTCAGTTAAACGATTTTCTTAAACTTTGTTTTCATATTTTTTATAGTTTGTCTTTACAATGACCAAAACACTTTTCATGATTTAAAAATATCTCACCGTCACACGGTTTTATATTCACGTTTCAACGTTTGATACTTCGCCATTAAAATATTTTTTTGGCTTACTAACGTATGTTTACGAATTTGTGTTGGTATAGTTGATACTAACCGAATTTGTGTAGGTTCGTAGCTGTAACATGCCGGTTTTTTTAGTTCTACATATGATAATTTATTGTATTTTGGAATTGACGTGTTTGTTTCTTTGTTTAGTTTCATTGTCGCAACTTGATACAGACTGACTTTGTCGACTTGCAGCGAGTTTATAGTTTAACGTTTTTACTTATGTTTTTTTTTTAATTTAACGGCCCCGCCGAGAAGCACGGGTTCCTAAATCCTAGTTATTATATATAATTGAATCTTGTTCGAGAGACTTTTATATATCTCTAGTGGACTAAAAACTCTTTTTAAATCAACTTTGTGAAGAAGCCGAAACCGTAACTAGAAGTAGGAGAAGACATGGGCAACTAAACCCTATACCAAAACTTTAGATTTAATCTTTTAATTTTATGTATATACGTATATGCATTAAAAAATATGTATATACGTATATAAAATAAAAATATAATAATATTTAATTACTATAATGAATGATTAAAAGATGAAATCTACATAAAGATTTGATGAGACTTGTGATGCACACATCTAGGGGCTAGACCACACCATTGCCTATCCATGTCCCGTCCGTACGTGATCCCTACCTTTACGAATCCGACGGCAGAGGAAAACAACAAAGCAACCAACTCATATCTTTTCATTATAAAGTTTTATAAAGTATACTGCTTTTTAAAGGCTAATAATATTAAAAAAAAAAAAAAAAAACCTCAAATCAAGGACCAAGAGTCCAAAGCAGGAAAAAAACAAGACGAAAAGAAACAATTACAAAAGAAAATGAAATTGAAATGACACCGGTTCTCTCAACCCATAGTAGCCCTCTTGTTTTTAGAACATTCTTAACCGTTTCTCCATCCATATCTCTATAATTACACTAAAAAATACTATATTTTTCTTTCCTGTTCAGTTAAATAAAATTTTTTATACATTTATTATTACAGTTTTCTCTTCCTCTACTCACAACCAATCCAACAAATATTAAAAAATAAATACCAAATGTTTCCCTAAATTTATAAAAAATCACTACAATTCTCTCCATCCTATTTTTTACACTCACAATCACTCACAACCTCACCCTATAATTTACAAACTTCACACACATAATTATAGGGGATGGGATGAGAATGCTCTTAGGATTCATCTAACGGAAAGAGGTAACTTTGATATCATGAACCATCTTTGTAATGGAGATATGCTTATTAAAAATCAAATCGTTTCATGATTTTCAAATCATTCTAACAAGTTACCGTCATTATTGCTTGAATCATCTCCTGTTTTTCCTTGGTGTGAAGAAGATTTACCAAAGACTCCAAAATGTCTTTTTAACTTCTTTTATGTAGTGGGCCGTCGGATTGAACGAAAAGGGGCGAGAACACCGCCCCCCCCCCCCCCGGCGATATGTGGGCGAAAAGAGGCTGGGGCGAGTTCTTCTCGTCGCCTGGAAGAAGGGGAGAGTTGCAGGTGGTGGGGCCTACATGTATGCATATGTGTGTGTGTTATATACATATATATGTATATGATTATTATATATATATATATTATTATATTTATATTTGTAGCCCCTACACCATTACACCCCAAAAACAAATTCTCACTCCTTGCTGACTGGGCTCACACGGCGCAAAACGTCACAATTTGTAGCCCCTCCACTACATATAGCCTTAGGCATGTATAATAATAAAATGAAAAGTGTTTCGTTATTTTACTGACACGTAGATGAAAAGCCATTAAAAATGTGCAATGGTTTCATATAAAAACTAAGTAAAAAAACTTATAAAAAACATTGTGATGTGTCTAATTAATCGGCCTAGAAAAATAATTACACAACTCTTTCCACCCCATACTCATGGAGCAATTGTTTCCACCAAAGACGCCTTCAAAACACCCACATTAGCTTGGTGCGTAAGATCATTCGTAGTGGAGCTTTTTGGGAGGTGTTTTAGGTCCAAAATGATTGGGAACATCATTCCTAGCCATTACGGATGACATTTTAGTGAGGAACTTTGTGAAGAAAATGCCGAAGAGGGGGAATTTATCCAATCATTTTTTTTAATTCATATGTTTATTTATATTAAATAGTTATAAAGGTAATAACTGTGGTAATGATTGATGAAGAGTTTTGATTACACTCATTTATTCAAAATGTTAAAATGCTGATTAAGCGTCACATGACGTAAAATGTCCAGGAAAACTTAGTTTAGATTATGCATATTCTAATAGTGAAAAAAAACTTAAATTGCTTAGTTAGGGGTAGGGGTGGGGGAGGAGGTATGTATTTTATAAAGCAAAAGCAAGAAACCAACGACAATACAAGGCTGACATCACAAAATTTTGAACATTATGTGTAACTGGGATGAGCTGAATCGGTACCAAATTTTTTAGTTTTGGTACCGGGATCGGTACGGTACGGTACGAGACGAGACCGGTATTTCCTGAATATTTACCTTCAATCCCGGTACCGTCTCGGTACCTGTATCGAACCAAATATTTCGGTACCGGTACCAATAATTTGTAATTTTTGGGACCGGGACCGGTCGATACCGATACGATACCGATCTCATCCATAATGTGTAGTAGATAGACTTTTACTAACAAAAAGTGGTAGTCATTATTGTCATGTAGGCGAATGAGTTTGGCTCGTTTATTTTCTATTACTCATTTAGTACATATATATAAACATTATATATATATATGGATGGGTTATCGTAAAAAGATGAGTGTGTCTAAAAAGTGTAAGAAGTGATCTGGTGCGTTGGATTGTGTGATTTAATGGTTAAGATTCGTTGTAGTGTTTTTTCGGGGTGTGTTTTATTTTTATACTTATTTTATAACACTCTAAGGGCATTATCGTCTACTGTGTTATATTAAATTTTGAAAACTATCAATCTACAATTAATAATTACAATTTTTTAGGATAGATAAAATCAACAATTAAAAAAATCCAAAATTTTTGCAAGTTCTTTGTGTTATTTTATACAAGTTGGTTCAAAACATCAACATTTTTCTTGATCATTCATCCAGGTTCACCATGTGGTATTTGAATTCTAATAATTATTGATGAACTAAAACACACTACATATATAAAACACAACAATATTGCTTTAACATGAACTATAACAATATTGCTTCATTTTTTTTTTGTATTTATAATGTATTTGTTTAAAATGAAAATATTGCCCTGGTGTGTTTTATTTCTTTTGTGCCACATGTCAACTCTTGGTGGCTTCTTACACTTCTTAGGAAATTTTCTTTTCTTACTATAACCTTACTCTCTCTCTTTCTCTCTCTCTCTCTCTCTCTCTCTCTCTCTCTCTCTCTATATATATATATATATATATATATATATATAGGGAAAGGATCAAGAGAGAACTCCATATTAGGGAGAGAACTAGAGAACTCTTAACTACAAGGTTATATTTGTAAATTTGTTTCCCAATATACCTGGACAGACATTGGCTTCCCCTGTGCGATGGAAACCTGACTTTCATGTTTGATGAAACCCTAGCCGTGTACGATTTCAACAAACAAAGCATACAATACATCTTACTCGATGATTCTGAGCCCTAAATATTGAAGATCGATTATCGATTCAACATGATTTCAATCGTTTATCATGGCAATTGTAGGTATTTCTGATTCGAGTGTTATCTTTTTCATGTATTAACTTGATAGTTTAATTGATTACTCGCAAGTTAAGACATGATTAGTAGACAATCGATTGTTAATTATGATTTATTAGGAATACAGAGCGCTTGATTTAACCTAATTACTGGATTAAGTTTTACGATGTGTGTAATACATGTATTACATACCATGTATTGTGTGTGTAATACTGAGTATTACACATGTGTAGTATCTATTTATTTAGCAGGTGGTTCATTTGTCTTTTGCGATTTTGAAGTATATGTTAAATTTGGGTCTCAATTCTTCATTTTTAATTGATTAGTACAACATTGGTTTTCAGCTTTTGTGTTTAATCGATCAACGTAGGCTTAATCAGTCCTTTGATTGGGAATGTCCTCCAACTGTTTGATGAAAAGTCTCAAAGAAAATTGTAGAAAATAAATTAAATAAATAGATGATTAATGCTCTTGAGCGAAATATGTTGTAAGTTTGAATCAACTTTGATTTCTGCTTCTGTTTTTTGCTTTGTTAATTTGAATTTTAACAAGTATTATTATAGTGATCGGCTATTATTTTTAATAGGTTAAAGCCTAAAGAGAAGAAAGAAGATCAACATGCCCTCAAATATGGTATCAACATAAATAATTTTTGTAAATTTGATTAAAAATTCGGGTTGGGCATGAAAAACTCGGGTAACCCTTGTCCTTGCCCGATATCCGGCCCGAAACCAAAATAAAAAGGAAATATGACCTGACCTTGAACTGAATGTATGCAGATTCGGGTTGCGATTTGGGTTATCGGCTTTTCCGGTCCAACACTAATTCACACATGGTATTACATATATGTAATACATGTATTACTGATGTGTCATATCGAGAATTACACATGTGTAATACCACACTGCTAGTATTACATATATGTAATATTAATAAAAAAAATACATATATGCAGTCTGTTGACTATTAAAACATTGAATTATGTAGTTTTGAAGATGATTATGATCATAATGATGATATGTGGTTTGTCTGGTGTCGTTTGATCTTTATATGGATAAAATTTTGTTCCTAGGTACCCAAAATAACCATTACCATCATCCCATTAGGTGAACTTCTACACCACAGTGCAAACTCTACTCCACCAACTAACAAGTGTATAAAGAAATCATGCATTGATGAAAGCATATCGACCATATGAAATGGGTAAGAAAAAGATGTGGTTGATTGTTGATGAGGATTGTTTTTTTTTGTTTAAATATTTATACTATAAAAATACATTGGGTTATGAATACTTTGGTGGTTATCGCAGTCGTAACATATTTAGTTTTGAATTCTCTATGTTGGTAATGGTTCTAAAACAATATTGTCCGATATATGATCACGCAACGGGTATGACTGGAGCAGAATGGACCATCTACAAATGGGTCGTCCATATTTTGAAACAGGTTCTGCGGGATGGGTTGGCAGGTTTCCGTCTGTTATAGACTGCCCATTAGCAGCTAACTGATTTTTAAACCCCGTTTTAAATAAGATTTGTGGAACCGCTTTACACCATAAATGGTTTTTTGACAAACTATGGAATTTTTTTATGCATAAATCCGGTTTGTTGTGTGTATTCGCAAGTAATTTATATGATGTACTTCAAAATATTGTTAATTAATTGTGAGAATTCATCTTAGCGGCTTCATATAGTAGTACAAATGGTCAAAATTTATGTATTATAAGCATTTATGCACATCCGAGTACGTGTAACAACTGTAACTAATAGATGAAAATCGCATACGTCAATTAACACCACCACGTAAATAAACCATAACATTCATATCCAAATTCAATCTCATGTTCCAACAACCGATGCACATATTTCATCATACACAACAAAAATATAAAACTACTAAAAATACACCCTTTTAGTTAGTCTCATGGTTGGATTTTTTTTTTCTGTTTTCTTACATCTTTTGTCACCCGTTGCTTGTACGCGTTGACATCTTAAAACGAAATACTCACAACATATAATATTCTAAGAAGATTTAATTGCTCAATAAATCAAAATGCGAGTTACGCAAGCTATGTAACTCGTCCAAAGAATCTTGACATGTTCAGCCCTTTTAACATCGCACGTGCTGAAATAACAATTGACCTAGTCGCCCCCCTTTATATATGTCGCGTCGCGAGTATCTCACAATACGTGACATTATCTGCAGCTGCCCATGGTAACTCCAATTATTCTTGGCCTTGCTAAAATCATATCTTCACTGACTGTCCAACCGATATTAGGTATTGCTATCTATGTCAACCTGTCTAATAAAAGGGACAACCATTATAACAAACACATACGATGCCAATATGTATTACTAATCTGTTTCATATAAGCACCGTCAATATAAAGCACATATGTAACACTAATGACTTACATGTATGTATTACTACCGTATTGAAGCTACGCTAAACTTACTACTTTGTATGGCGTGCTTTTATGCGTGTATATATGTATAATACATCATTAATGCATATACGTAGGGGTGTGCAGAATTAGATCCAGACCGAAAAACCCGAAGAACCGGCCCAAAAAAACCGATCCCGAACCGAGCCTAATTTTAGGGTATTAAAATCGGTCTTTAAAATCTATTCAAATCGGTTTTAGGTCGGGTCGGTCTTTTGCCCGTGAAGAGCGAAAAAACCCAAAGACCGGTTTTACTATTCCAAAAAAATTGCAGCGTTAATTAATAACACCAATTAAAAATCTTCATGCAAGCTGAATTATATGCTTGCTTAAGTAGGTGATTATAATGACTAATGTTTGAAAACTATATATATATGGTACAAAATGTTAATCAAATCACATGCAACAACATTAATTGATCAAGCGGATAATTACTGATGTGTAGTGAGACACACTTACTTTCCGTATCATTTTTATCATGTTTTAATTACTTTTTAGTATAATTATTAAGTTTTATGGTTTGTTTATGCTTGATATTACAAATATAATTGTTTTCTTGAAGGTTGTGAAGTTTGGTGGAAAAAAGAGTTAAATTGAAGAGTTTAGGGGCTTAATTGTTCAACTTTGAAACTTATAAGTCAAGGCCCGACCCAAGCCCACATCTTAAAAGCCTTTTATATTATTATATTTAATTAATAACAAGAGTAATCAGCCATTATTCATCAAGCATAATCCCGAAATTCAAAAAAAGAACCCTAAAACCCTAACCTTGGCAGCTTGCGATCGGAACTCAGCCGGCAAAAGAAAAAAGAAAAAAAAGAGAAGAAAGGCGGCTGTGACGGCTAGAGGAAGAAGAAGGAGGCTCGGGGTGATCTTGTGCAGCTACTAGGGATCTCATACATCATAAATCTCAGCCATACTTGATAGTAAAACATTCATAAACTTTACTTTTTGTTCAAGAACCCTAACTTTGTTGATTTGGTCCTTTACTTTGAATTGTTTTGCAATTGATTGATAGTTTGACTTGTTACTTGATTGTGGTTGGATCTTGAATGAGTTTAATCATGTTTAAGTTGATGTTTGTGATGTTTTTCTTGAGTATGCATGGCTGTCCAAAATTAATGAGTAGCTAAACTTGCTTGTTCTACCTAGGATAGATGATTGTTGAGTAGTTTAGACTTGTATAATGAATTGTTAATGTTCAAGACTTGAATTATTGATGTAAAGTTTAACTAAACCATAAATTAGATTGTGTGTGATGGCTGTGTTTTATTGGTTATTACTTATAATCCTCTTGCATTAGTTAATTGAATTGGTTTTGATTAATTGATTGCTTGTTAGACTCTTGACTTGGTGTTTCGGGTTTATTTGCGGGGTGTACAACCGTAGGGATAAGTGGGTAATATAAACTATCTAAAATCAGTTAAAATACACCTTCTTTGAGACCGATAGGTGATAAGAAGTAATATTGTCTCGTTGCTTTTACTTGTTAGAATTAAGACCGCGCGAGAGCGGGTTTTTGTCTTGTCAAGTTTGAGTGTTTATGTGCAATTAGTTGGTTTAATTTGGGTTAAGTTAAATTGTTCCTCTATCCTTGGTGACATAGTATTTGTCTCCATTAGGATAGTGTGTCGATGAGACCGAGAGGAGAGTCGTCATTTGAACACGTTAATAATTGTTTTTCGGGTTTATTCTTTAAAATCAACTAAAATAAGTTAGAGTTTGTTAGAGAGACTGAGAGGTAATTTGACTTTCTTAAAGAAGTTTTAGTTGTGTCATCTTTTATAACCGGTGTCATAAATGTTTTCAATCCATTGTCTTGTTATTTCTATCAACATGATTCATTCCTAGGTAGACGTTTTTATATATTGAATTTAAACCAAAGTTTTCTAAAAGTATTTTGTCAAAATTTTTCATTTAATTAAGTTAAGTAGTTTAATCAATTTTAAATATTAAAAAATCATTTAAATAATATTTTGGTGAGTCTTAGTTAGAGTTTAGTAATTATAAACGTTTTCACGTGTCTTCGAGTTCGATATCCGGACTTTCCTTATCTGTGCTATACGCGATCGGTACACTTGCCGTTTGTGTGAACTAGGATAGATTGTTTGGTTTTTAAAGCTTAGTTGCGACTTGTGTTTTATTTATATATATATTTTCGCACATCAAGTTTTTGGCGCCGTTGCCGGGGACACGGTTTGAGGCGTATTAAGAACGACTCGAGTTAAGACTTGCCTTGTTTACTACTTGTCTTTCTTAATCGTTTTGTTTGTTAGTTTAAAATAGTTTAGCTAATTATAATTTCTTTTATTTATTTTAATAGTTGTATGCGACGTACTCGATCTCTAGGACCACCAGAAGTTGAAGGATTTCCCGAACCAGAGAGAGAGCTTCTTGAGAGATGTCGTACAAAACCGTCTTCCAGTTCATCTACATCCGTCGGTAATACGTTTTCTTCTCCTACTTTATCTGAACCCGTCATTAGGGATAGGATTATGGGCGACCCGAATCCACTACCGAGGAGGACAGTTGCAGACCGGGCCCGTCTGGTCGATGCTGGCGCGAGATCCAGCATTGCTCCACCAGCTATAGGAGTTCAAACGACTTGGCAGATTCCATCTAACGTTCTGAACACAATTGCTCATTCTGCTCAGTTTCACGGGTTGCTCCACGAGAACCTGCATTCTCATCTCACTCGTATTGCGCGTATCTGCGACACGTTTCATCTTGCCGGCGTATCCGAAGACGCCATAAAACTCCGAATTTTTCCGTTCTCACTCGTTGATCATGCGAGTCTGTGGCTTGAGTCCCTCCCACAGGGATCCATTGCTACTTGGGCTGCCATGCAGACCCAATTTCTTGAAAAATACGATCCTCCGGCTAAGGCCGCTCGCTTGCGTAACCAAATTCATTCTTTCCAGATGGAGGACACCGAGAGCTTCTACGAGGCGTGGGAAAGGTTAAAAAATCTATTCGCGTTATGTCCAAACCACGGCCTACAAGACTGGGCGGTTGTTGAGAAGTTCTACAACGGAGTGACGTACGCAACTCAGAGTATGCTCGACACAGCCGCAGGAGGTAACCTACTGACAACGAAGGATACGGATGAGTGCATTGCCTTGTTTAACGGTTTAGCCATGAGTGGATACCAGCGACCACCAGTTAAGAGCACCAAAACCGTCGATTCCCTATCACGCGGCATGCATTCGGTCGATACAAGCACCGCACTTGCGGCACAAGTTGAAGCGTTAGCAAAGATCGTAAAGGACTTGCAGGTGAAAAGTAAGTTATGCGAGATCTGCAGAGGGGGACAAGATACCGTTCAATGCCCCGTAGGTTTCCAGGAGGAGGCAGTCGACTTCGTTAATAATCCAAACCGAAATCAACATTCTTTCGATTCTTATAATTCGGGGTGGAGAGGTAACCAAAATTCCAACTGGAGGAACGAAAATCAGTCCGGCTTCCAGCAACGTCAGAGCCTATTCCAGGATTCCGGTGAGGGGCCGAGTAGTGGGGAGAAGAAGCCCACATTAGAGGAGATGATGGCACAGCAGCAGACACAGATGCTGTCGCAACTCATGACTCGAGAGGACTCCCGTCACAAAGAAACTCAAGAAAAATTCCGGGAGCACGAGTCATTCATGAGAAATCAAGGAGCGTCAATTCAAAATCTTGAGCGTCAGATGGGAGATATAGCAAGTCGTCTAAATGAGAGGTCGCCAGGTACACTTCCAAGTAACACTAAACAAAATCCGAAGGCGTTCGCGAAGGCTGTGACTACAAGGAGCGGTGGGGGGCACGTAGCGAGCCCGTGATTCAAGAGGCGACGAGAGGAGTCGTTAACGAGCCTGCGGTAGATGTAGAGGAGCAGGTAGACGAGGAGATTCAGTTGGAGTCTCCACCGGCCAGGGTGCATCAAAGGCACAGCCCAGGAGGTTCAGCACAGACCGAGAACCAACCATCACCCAGCACACTACCGAGAGTCTACAAACCTAGACTCCCATTTCCCGGGAGAGTCCGTAGGGATAGAGACGAGGAGCAAAATTCCAAATTTCTTGATCTTCTGAAGCAACTTCATCTTAATATTCCTTTCCTTGAGGCACTCACGCAAATGCCCAAATACGCAAAGTTTCTTAAGGATATTTTTTCAAACAAAGAGAAGTTAACCGAAGTCTCTTCCATTCCTCTGAGTGCTGGTTGCTCTGCAGTCTTGCAGAGAAAGTTACCAGAAAAGATGTCTGATCCTGGGAGATTCACAATTCCCTGCATCTTGAGTGATAATACGGTCGTCCATGCGCTAGCAGATCTTGGTGCTAGTATTAATCTCATGCCGTATTCCGTGTATCGCAAGTTGGGACTAGGCGAACCGAGGCCTACCCGTATGAGTATCCAGCTTGCTGATCGTTCGGTGAAATACCCCCGAGGGGTGGTCGAGAATATGCTTGTTCGTGTCGACAAGTTCATCTTCCTGGTGGACTTTGTCATCCTGGACATGAACGATGACGATAGTGTCCCACTCATCTTGGGCCGACCATTCCTTGCCACTGCACAGGCATTGATCGATGTCTGCGATGGTAAATTAATCTTAAGAGTTGGGGATGAGAACGTCACCTTCGACGTTCGACAGTCGCTGAAACACCCCAAGTCTGCTGATGACTCCTTATACTTCATTGATACCATCATGGAGCATGTCGGGGAGTTTTTCAGCGAAATTTGTGGAGGATCTGCCTCCGACACCCAGATTCTCGATAGGGAGATTCCGGAGATTGAAATGGTTGCCGTAACCAATCAGTCCTTAAATGACGACACCGAGTCGCATACCCCTGAATATGGCGTGTCTGATGAGATCGTACGAGACAATCCGATGGACCGACCTTCAGTCGAGAGTCCTCCTCTTTCCTTAGAGCTTAAGGATTTACCTTCCCACCTTGAGTATGCTTTTTTAGATGAAGAGAGGAAGCTTCCGGTTATCATTGCATCTGCGTTGACCGAGGTCGAGAAGGAGAAGTTGTTGAGGGTGCTACGAGAGCACAAGGAGGCTATTGCTTGGAAAAATATCGACATCAAGGGTATCAACCCTTCGTTCTGCACTCATAAAATCCTCATGGAGGAAAATTTCAAAACTGTCGTCCAGCCGCAACGGCGGCTTAATCCGAAAATGCAAGAGGTCGTAAAGAAAGAGATCATTAAACTCCTTGATGCGGGGATCATTTTCCCCATTTCTGATAGTGCTTGGGTGAGTCCAGTCCAAGTGGTTCCTAAAAAGGGTGGCATGACTGTCGTCACCAACGAAAGGAACGAGCTTATTCCCACGAGGACTGTGACAGGATGGCGAGACTGCATCGACTATCGCCATTTGAATGATGCCACCAGGAAAGACCACTTTCCTCTCCCATTCATTGATCAGATGTTACAGCGTTTAGCAGGTCAGCAGTACTACTGCTTCCTAGATGGTTTCTCCGGGTACTTCTAGGTTCCGATAGCTCCCGACGACCAGGAGAAAACCACTTTCACCTGCCCTTACGGAACGTTTGCTTACAAACGTATGCCGTTCGGAATTTGTAACGCTCCGGCCACATTCCAGAGGTGTATGGTGGCCATTTTCCATGATATGATCGAGGACTCCATGGAGGTGTTCATGGACGATTTTTCCGTATTTGGGAGTTCCTTCGATCAATGTTTATCAAATCTTGAGAGGATGATGTCCCGCTGCGTTGACACCAACCTAGTCCTTAACTGGGAGAAATGTCATTTCATGGTTCACGAGGGCATTGTTCTAGGTCATCGAATCTCAAGTGCAGGGATAGAGGTTGACCGGGCAAAGGTCGAGACCATTTCTAATCTTCCCCCGCCTACTTATGTGAGATCAATTCGTAGCTTTCTAGGTCATGCCGGGTTCTACCGCCGGTTCATCAAAGATTTTTCTAAAATCGCGAGACTCATGACCAAACTTTTGGAGAAGGATGCTCCATTTGTTTTTTCTGAGCAGTGTATCGAGGCGTTTGATCTTCTAAAAGACAAACTAGTTAACGCCCCGATCATGGTTGCTCCCGACTGGTCGTTACCATTCGATTTGATGTGTGACGCGAGCGACTTCGCAGTCGGAGCGGTTCTTGGACAACGGAAGGATAAGCATTTCCATCCGATTTACTATGCGAGCCGGACCTTAGATGGCGCACAGGAAAGCTATACCACCACCGAAAAAGAGCTTTTAGCTGTGGTGTTCGCTTTCGACAAATTTAGGTTCTATCTGGTTTTGTCTAAAACGATTGTTTATACGGATCATGCCGCTATTAGATATCTTTTCAGCAAGCAGGATGCTAAGCCTCGTCTTATCTGATGGATCCTGTTGCTTCAACAGTTCGATATAGAGATCCGTGATAAAAAAGGGGGCCGAGAATGTGGCGGCTGATCATCTTTCACGACTAGAGGGAGTTGATTCAGGAGATTCGGGAGTTAGGATCGACGATCGTTTTCCGACGGAGAGTCTGATGTTCGTTACTGCACAAGAGGAAGGTTTTCCATGGTTTGCTGATTTCGCGAACTATCTTGCTGACGGATACCTCCCAAAGATGCCTTACCAGCAAAAGAAGAAATTCTTTGCTGACATCAAATTTTACCTTTGGGACGATCCATATCTTTTCCGCATTGGTGCTGATCAGCTTATTAGAAGGTGTGTGGATGTCAAGGAAGGATGGCAAATTTTGAGCCATTGTCATGTGGGACCGACTGGAGGTCACCACGGTGTGAGTTCTACGGCAAAGAAAGTCTTTGATTCTGGTTTTTACTGGCCGTCTATCTTTAAGGATGCTCACCTTTTCGTTAAGAGTTGCGATCGTTGCCAGCGTGTCGGCAACATTTCTTCACGAAACGAAATGCCCCAGAATGCCATTCAAGTTTGTGAGGTTTTTGATATTTGGGGTATTGATTTCATGGGACTGTTTCCATCTTCGCGTGGAAACAAATACATACTCGTGGTCGTCGATTACGTATCTAAGTGGGTTGAGGCCAAAGTTCTACCCACCAATGATGCCCGAGTGGTAGTCCGTTTTCTAAAAAGTCTATTTGCTCGTTTTGGAGTCCCGAAAGCCTTGATCAGTGATCGAGGTACTCACTTTTGCAACTCGCAGATGGATAAGGCGTTGAAGCGTTATGGGGTCACCCATCGGCTTGCGACCGCCTACCACCCACAGACTAGTGGGCAAGTAGAAGTGAGTAATCGGGGAATCAAACGTATTCTCGAGAAAATGGTTGGTTCAAATCGTCGGGATTGGTCCGACAAATTAGATGACGCTCTATGGGCCTTCCGTACAGCCTACAAGACTCCGACTGGTTCCACACCATTTCGGATGATATATGGGAAGGCCTGTCATCTTCATGTTGAATTGGAACACCGCGCTTCATGGGCCCTTCAAAGGGTTAATCTTGATTTACCCGCCGCAGAGGGTAATCGTTTCCATCAATTACATGAATTAGAGGAGCTCCGGGATCACGCATACGCACAATCATTTCGGTATAAGGAGCATACGAAGGAACTGCATGACAGGAAATTGAAGGGTAATAAGCAGTTCAAGTGTGGGGATAAGGTTTTACTGTGTAACTCACGGTTGAGGTTATTCCCGGGAAAGTTGAAATCCCGATGGTCGGGACCGTTCACAGTCACAGAGGTTTTCCCGTATGGCACGATTGAGATACAAGATCGAAGCGGGAAGTTTAAGGTGAACGGCCATAGAATGAAGCACTACATTGGAGAGCCGATAACTGATCAGACAGTCGAGATGTTCTACCTTGACTCATTCACCGAGGAATAGTCGTGAGGGATGCATCACTCGGGAGACAGCCCGAGTTGTAGAGTTTGTATTATGATTCTCTTTATTATCTGTTTTTATTTGTTTTATTTTTATTTATATTTATAAAAACATAAAAATACAAAAAAAATTTAAATATTTAATAAAAATAAAAAAAAAATTAAAAAATTCAAAAACACAAAAATATGTCTATTTCTTATGTTTTTGTTTTCTGTTTCGTACGCCGCTACATGCGAGCGAGTTTGAGTTGTTACAGGTATTATTATGCGCATGGTAGCTCTGATGGCGTTTTGGAACTGGTTCACCCGAGGTTGCCGCGAATGAAATGCTATACGGTCGTTCGTTCGAATCATACACAGCTGATGAAGAATTTGCATCTAAACCAGGGGAGTAACCCGTTCTCTATTTTAATTTCTGTTCTTTAAGTTTTTAATTTTATGCTTTACGTTTTATTTTTATTTTATTTCTTTTCCTTGTTCTCATCGAGGACGATTTCGTTCTAAGTGTGGGGATGGGAATTTATTTTACTTAGTTGTAGAAAAAATTTAAAAAAAAAATAAAAAATAAAAAATTAAAAAAATAATAAAAAAATAAAAAATTTTCACTTGTTTTTCGTTTTCGTACGTTGTTTAAGTATAAAAAAAATGTCCCTTGTTTTCAGTTTCTTTTGCATTAAAGTGGGAGATGATGATATTTATCGGAAATCGGTTTTTCAAACTACTAATAATATGAGATAAATAAAAGAAAACGCACTTAACTTGGGATGTGTCGGTAGGCTCAGCCTTGAAAATGAAAGGGCAAATTTGATAAAAACGGTTAAACGAAAATCTTTTGTGGGTAAAGCGTTTTGTACGTGGAAAATAAGCAATGAAAGGTCGGGCCATACTCAAGCCTCAAATTTTGGTATGAAAAAAAAAGTGGAAATATCATGAGTTTTTAAAAAATTTGAATACGTTATCATATGATGCTTGGGTAGGTTTAACGTTAGAGTATGCCGTGTAGCCTGTGATATAAATATTAAAATGCTAGTTTAGTGTTTTACACCTCATCGGCGTATGGTTTTATAACCTTAAATCCTGTATTGATGGGATGCTTCGAGTCCGGAGACAATGGGTCTGTATGCAATCTATTTAGCTGGGTATTCATAATTCCTAAGTGGGATTGTGGATATTTAAAATAAAGCCAAAGAGCAAACCCTTATAAGTCTATAAACATGATCACAACAGTACGAAAGTACAAATACACTACAGACTTGATCATCCACGCTGTTAGTCATGTGGGGTCCCCTTGCTCGCGTCTCATTACCATTAAGAAACGGACCACAAGGGACACGCTACATGTAAGCCCTACAGATGAAATTTTGCATGCTCACCTATGGTTATGGATTTAGGGTATTGCTTGATAACGGGGGTATGT
Organism: Bidens hawaiensis; assembly: GCF_021521415.1. Classification (NCBI taxonomy): domain Eukaryota; kingdom Viridiplantae; phylum Streptophyta; class Magnoliopsida; order Asterales; family Asteraceae; genus Bidens; species Bidens hawaiensis. Next base: position 92,162 of record NW_027505863.1, read on the forward strand.
CATGTTGTGGGGAGCACTAGCTATAAATAATTGAACCTTAATCATATCTAATGGCTGCTTGGTAGACTTTGATGCTTAAGCTTAGGTGGATAAACAATACCCTTCATCGTCTTAACTATTCATAAATATTGAGCAACAAAGTTTTAATTCTGCTAATTTTGAGGTTTAAGTCAAGTTGGGGTGGTCTGGTCCGGTAAAAGCAGAAAATAAGCGGGTCTTAATTGTGTAAACCACTAAGTAATATTATTGTCGGATCTTATTTGTCTCGGTAAAGATTAAGGCATGGGTTTAGGTGGACAACAATATCGATGATCGCGGTTTTTGCGTTTTTCTGAGCTTTAAAATATAACCTATATGTTTGATTTAACTTTGATTTTCCGATTCTGATCCAACTGCATTAGACTTTTTCAGGGACGAAAAAAGTTTAAGTGTGGGGATGTTTGATGTGTAGTGAAACACACTTACTTTCCGTATCATTTTTATCATGTTTTAATTACTTTTTAGTATAATTATTAGGTTTTATGGTTTGTTTATGCTTGATATTACAAATATAATTGTTTTCTTGTAGGTTGTGAAGTTTGGTGGAAAAAAGAGTTAAATTGAAGAGTTTAGGGGCTTAATTGTTCAACTTTGAAACTTATAAGTCAAGGCCCGACCCAAGCCCACATCTTAAAAGCCTTTTATATTATTATATTTAATTAATAACAAGAGTAATCAGCCATTATTCATCAAGCATAATCCCGAAATTCAAAAAAAGAACCCTAAAACCCTAACCTTGGCAGCTTGCGATCGGAACTCAGCCGGCAAAAGAAAAAAGAAAAAAAAGAGAAGAAAGGCGGCTGTGACGGCTAGAGGAAGAAGAAGGAGGCTCGGGGTGATCTTGTGCAGCTACTAGGGATCTCATACATCATAAATCTCAGCCATACTTGATAGTAAAACATTCATAAACTTTACTTTTTGTTCAAGAACCCTAACTTTGTTGATTTGGTCCTTTACTTTGAATTGTTTTGCAATTGATTGATAGTTTGACTTGTTACTTGATTGTGGTTGGATCTTGAATGAGTTTAATCATGTTTAAGTTGATGTTTGTGATGTTTTTCTTGAGTATGCATGGCTGTCCAAAATTAATGAGTAGCTAAACTTGCTTGTTCTACCTAGGATAGATGATTGTTGAGTAGTTTAGACTTGTATAATGAATTGTTAATGTTCAAGACTTGAATTATTGATGTAAAGTTTAACTAAACCATAAATTAGATTGTGTGTGATGGCTGTGTTTTATTGGTTATTACTTATAATCCTCTTGCATTAGTTAATTGAATTGGTTTTGCTTAATTGATTGCTTGTTAGACTCTTGACTTGGTGTTTCGGGTTTATTTGCGGGGTGTAAAACCGTAGGGATAAGTGGGCAATATAAACTATCTAAAATCAGTTAAAATACACCTTCTTTGAGACCGAGAGGTGATAAGAAGTAATATTGTCTCGTTGCTTTTACTTGTTAGAATTAAGACCGCGCGAGAGCGGGTTTTTGTCTTGTCAAGTTTGAGTGTTTATGTGCAATTAGTTGGTTTAATTTGGGTTAAGTTAAATTGTTCCTCTATCCTTGGTGACATAGTATTTGTCTCCATTAGGATAGTGTGTTGATGAGACCGAGAGGAGAGTCGTCATTTGAACACGTTAATAATTGTTTTTCCGGTTTATTCTTTAAAATCAACTAAAATAAGTTAGAGTTTGTTAGAGAGACTGAGAGGTAATTTGACTTTCTTAAACAAGTTTTAGTTGTGTCATCTTTTATAACCGGTGTCATGAATGTTTTCAATCCATTGTCTTGTTATTTCTATCAACATGATTCATTCCTAGGTAGACGTTTTTATATATTGAATTTAAACCAAAGTTTTCTAAAAGTATTTTGTCAAAAAAGTTTTCATTTAATTAAGTTAAGTAGTTTAATCAATTTTAAATATTAAAAAATCATTTAAATAATATTTTGGTGAGTCTTAGTTAGAGTTTAGTAATTATAAACGTTTTCACGTGTCTTCGAGTTCGATATCCGGACTTTCCTTATCTGTGCTATACGCGATCGGTACACTTGCCGTTTGTGTGAACTAGGATAGATTGTTTGATTTTTAAAGCTTAGTTGCGACTTGTGTTTTATTTATATATATATTTTCGAACATCAATTACCAAAGAGTTCATTCAGACATTTTTTCAAAAAGTTGGTGGGCAAATGTAATCAAACGATAAGCCTAAGCTTTTACTAATCTATTAACCCTCAAAATTAAGCAATCAAATTATACTAAACAGTTAAATAGGATGATTCATAGACCTAACTGATCACCCACTTCAAAATTACACTAAAATTGCTATTCGAGCATGAAAAAAATTGTCGATTAATCTGTTAATCACAATAAAAACACGAAAACTTACTGTGTTGTTTGTGGATTAATCTGTTAATCGCTCAGCATGTGAATTTTAATTGTATCGAAATTGTTTCCTGCATGGTTTAGCCTATATCGTCTCCTGCAATTTAGACTCGTGGAAGATGGAATTTCGGTCTCGGTTCTCTGCTATAAAACCGATGAACCGACCAGAGGTAGGACCGAACCCGATTATCCCCAACTGGTTCAGTAGTCGGTCTTCATAATCAAGATGCATCGGTCCTCGGGTCGGGTATGGTTTTGTACTCTGTGCAGCCCTACATATACGTAATATACCTTTATTGCATATATTTAATACACCAGGCTTGCGTAAACTTATAATACACCATTATAGCATAAATGCAATACACCATGTTCGCATAACATGTGATACACCGGTTATGCGTATGTGCAATGCATCCTATAATGCATATATGTATCGCATCAATAATAAAAATAATACATATGTGTTGCATATATGTAATACACCAAATCCGTTTAACGTTTAATACAATAGACCCGCATAAACGTTTAATACACCATTAATCGCCAAATTCACATAAATGTGTAATACAACGGTATTGCATGTGCGCAAATGTGCAATACATCATACAATGCATATATGTATTACATCAATAATGCAATCAATACATATGTATCGCATATATGTATTACACCTGATCCGCGTAAACGTTTAATACAACATATCTGTGTAAACGTGTAATACACCATTAATGCATACGTGCGATGCGCCAAATTTGCATAAACGTATAATACAGGGCAATGCATCATGTAATGCATATATGTATCGTATATATAATGCATATACCAAAACAGTAATTATCATATTATAATGTAATACACCTATGTATTGTATATGAATATACTCATATAAGGTAGCATTATCGTGTTTTGACAAACATATCTGAAAAGCATTCAATCAAACACATGAATCATGTACTACGTATATGCAATCAAAAAAATATTAACTTATATCAACATATTATTGTTTGATATAAAATAAGCACATACAAAAACAGGGTATATTGCATATGTGAACTGAGATAAACACAATAATGTTCGATTTACAAACAAAACACAAATCACGAAGTATACTGAGCCGATTCATGTAATACACCTACGATTCGTGTACCGCATATGTGCAATCATACAGATACAAGCTAGTATTGACCTGTTGTTACTCGATCTTAAAAACAGAGAATCAACTACTATTTTCGCAGATTCACTGTAATACCAACGATATTAATATGAAATTCGTGATAATAACTTATACAAACGATTACCTGATGGTGTTCTTCGATGTAATTGACTAATATCATGATGAATCAGACGATTTTTGCTGGAAAATAGAATCAAACCCTAGGTTGGGGCGATGGTGTACGAGCGAGAGAGATAGATCGACATGGTAAGATATTTTGCATACCTAATTTACCCTTTTCTTTAAAACCTGAGTTTTTCTTTTCTTTTTCTATCCCTTCTTTTATTTCACCCTCTAATTAAGTGAAATCAAGAGATATGATGGAGTTCTCTAGTTCTCTTATTTGTAAGGGTTCTCTCTAAATCCCACCCCTATATATATATATATACTATGTAAATATATTATATTCATGTTATATAAATGTTAGAATTGTTTAAGTTTAATCAGGCTTGCGAGTCTAGTCATACTCAACATGTGAAGCTCGGAATTTGAGCTCCTTTAACAAATGAGTTCTAATATAAACTTGAGTATGGTCAAGCTTTTAGCGAGCTGATTTGAAGTAAAATATGAGTGGCTTGACACATTTACACCGTAAATGACATATCTTGAACTTTTTAACACATCACTAAATGTGACAAAAGGCATAAAAGCTTTGCAAATAGGTTTGTATACTAGCCAAGCCAGCTCGTGAATTAATCATATGAAAAACTCGAATCGAGCAGGTTATTTATTACTTTATTTACTGTATAATATAAAATATGAATTTATAAATTAATATTTACAGTATAGAAAATCACAATAATAGTCACCAACCAATATGTTATATTAAAATATAAAATTTATAATTTAAAATTCATAATTTAAAATTAAATAAAATAATTAAAAGTATACAAATTAATTTATAAATAATAAATAAGTCGAGACAGAGCCAAACTTGAGCTTCAAAAATTGACTCACCGGCCAAGTTTGAGTTTTAAAAAAAGAGATCGTAACAAGTGGAAATTGAGCACTTGTAAGTCAATAGAAGCCTCGCTCGAGATTATGCTCGTTTACACTCACGTTTGCATATGTATATCTAAAACACACATTTGAACGTATAAAAGACAGAAATTTTATAGGAACTCTCTATCATTGAGGCAAATATGACACTAATTTTTGTTTGTTTTACACATTGAACATCGTAACTTGTGAATGTTTTGGGATTGGGGTTCTTGTTTGTATGTTATAATGTTTTGGGATTGGGGTTCTTGGTTGTATGTTATATATAAAATGCATGTTTCACAAAAAAGAAGCAAAAATGATCAATTTTTTTATCTTTTTATGAAACAATCAACTTAGTTTGTACTACGAAGGACGTTTATTTAAGATACTTCAGCACAAAACTACAATTTTCAGGCTCAATGAACACCCTCTTCCGTTTTTCTATCTCTTGTTATAGAGGAATGACTTGTTATCATCCAACCCTCTTCAAACCATATCGGTAGTTTAATAAGACTTTACTAAATAAGTTTGCTATTTAGTTATAAAAAACAAATACTTGGTTATGATTCACGTATCAATTACTAGTAGTAATGAAAAAAACACTTTTACGCGAATGTAAATTCTCCGTCTCTCTCTTTTTTTTAACAATAATGAATAAAAGTCTCGGGGAAACTCAATGACAAAAGGCGACCAAATATATCCGCGAACGCAGATAGCGTTTAGTAGCTCAAGTCCATCATATCTTGAAACTGGGAAATCTGCCGCTCAAAAGCCTATTAAATTAAACCTGATTGGTATTGAATTCAAACTCGAACATTGTGATCGACGACCCAAATTCTTCATATCTCACCAAAATATATGCATTTGTTTTCAGTTAACATAATAATAATAATAATAATAATAATAATAATAATAATAAGTTGTTTGGTTATCACTATCTTATTGTTTTAAAATATTAAAAGAAAAAACGGGTGTCAATCTATAGAGTTGGGCCAATATGTGTATTTGGATTTTGGACTTTGAGTAATACTTCTTGTGTTGAGTAAGCTACTAAATTCCAAAAATAGCCCTAGTGTCCAGAATGCAACGAAGTAGACATCTGTGACATTGTGAGTTTCAAGACGGGGGTATTATTGGAATAAAAAGAAGAAAGCAGAAGAGGCCAAAAAATTGAGGTAGCAATAGGGTGCAGTCATAAATCACAATCATCTACAGGCAGGTTGTTCAAGTACACCTACCTACACACCACACTGTGTCCTTGTTTGTTTTATAATCAAATCTAGTAGATAGCGAAATATTATTATTATTAAATTATTATTATTAATATTACTATTATTATTATTATTTTGAACAGCATTACTATTATTATTATCGTACACTTTTCCTTGCCATGGATTCACAAGTTTTCTCGCCACCACATATCTCGTCTCCGTTTTATTTTTAGTTTTCTAAGGTGTTGTTTGTTTTTTAAGATAAAAAATGTTTGCAATTTGATTTCATCTGATTTCATGTCTGCAACTGAAGATGTGGTCTGAAGATCTGCAATCTGAAAATATAATACTGTTTGTTTTATAAACTGGATATCGTCTGCATAATGAGTGGAAGGGTGGTGTACGAACTATAGAAGTGGGGTGGTGGTAAACGACTGTGGTAGGCGGTGAACGGTGGTTGGTGGACAGTGGGTAGTGGCGGTGAACGGTGGTGGTGGACAGTGGGTAGTGGCGGTGGACGGTGGTGGTGGACAGTGGGTGGCGGTGATGTACGGTTTTGGTGGGTGGTGGAAGGTGGTGGTGGTGGATTGTGGTAGTGGCGGCGGACGGTGGGTAGTGGCGGTGGATGGTGGTGGTGGACAATGGGTGGTGGTGATGGATGGTTTTGGTTGGTGGTGGACGGTGGTAGTTGACGGTGATGGCGTCCAACAGTGGGTGGTGGTGGTGATGAACGGTTGTGGTGGGTGGTGGACGGTGGTGGTGGCGGTGATGGATGGTGGTGGTGATGGGTGGTGGTGGTGGCGGACGATGAGTAGTGGTGGTGGATGCTGGTAGTGGCGGCGGACGGTAGGTAGTGGCGGTGGATGGTGGTGGACGGTGGCGGCGGGGGTGGTGGTGGCGGCGTACGGTGGGTGGCGGACGGTGGTGGGAGCAGTGGATGAGAGGGTGGCTGCAAAGGGAGAAGAGTAGGGTTTTTTTGTGAAGATGTTTTAAGCAAGATTTCCTTGCTTTTCTTTTAAGATGAAAGAAGATAACTTCAGATCTGTTTTAAGAAAAAAAACAAACAGTCTTCAAGGGTTATGACTGCGCGCCTGCAGACATTAGCTCCCTTGAAGATGTTTGAAGAAAAAACAAACATCCCCTAAGTGAGATTCTTCATTCTCTAAGTGAGATTGTTGATTAACAAGGCGAGAGCGCACGTTCTCGAGGTAAGGATAGTCGATAATTCCTCACTATCGTGGCACAACTTCCCTAGGGGATATTTCATGACTAATGGCGAGTACTAACAAAGAGATTGCACCTTCCTTAGGAGAGGAAAAATAACCCAAATCTTGCCCTTATATAAACAATCGCATACTACACCCATCATCACTACCAAAATCTTAACACAATTACAAGTTTTCACCATCGAAAGAGTTTTATCAAGTTATCACAATGGATAATCAAGTAAATTACGTGTTATCATAAATGGATAATCAAGTAAATTAAGTTATCACAACGGGTTTTCTTGATGCTACTCGTATGCCAAGGATTCATGGGCATAACACACCTTGATTTTTTTAACTAGTTACTGCATTATGTCATACTTGTGTGATTGTAATTGCAATAACATAATCCGCTTCCATCATGAATTTATCAATTAATGAATAAATAAATTATAAATGAAATACGAGTTATAGATTTTTGTCCTGTTTTTAAACAACTAATATTTCTAAGTTTTGATTGAAACTCATACACACCTTTGTATAGTTGTAAACTTCTGAAAATAACTAGAGGTAAATACGTAATAATAAGTTTTCATTGGACTGGGCTTGAATTTAAAGATTTACAGTGTCCTGAGAAGATATATGGGCTTCTGGCCCAGTAACAAGTTCTTGAGATCTTTTGTAAAATAAATTAAGCTGATCGAGTCATCGAGTATTATATAATTTGTAAATTTGTATAAAAGAAAATGATCTTAATGTAATAGTATGTACTCCAGTAGCTAATGACTTAGACCGTTAAATAATTATATTAATATATTTTATGAAACAATAAAGATTGAATCCTCTCGTGGGTAAATAATAAAAAAATATTATATTTTGTTGGATGAAAAAGAGTTTAATGTTAATATTACATTAATAATATATCTATTGTGTTTATCAACAATGGAAACTAAATGTGAAACAAACACTTTGCCAAGAAAAAGATTTATTTATTAGTGATTGAAATATTATCTTCTATGACTACAGTATTTTATAAAATTTTGTAGATGTAGATATAAAACTTGAAGGATATCTATATAGACTATATCATAGTTATCAAATGCGCTAGACACACTCAAGACGTATAGGCTCTCCTGAGCCTAAGCTTAAAGCGCATTCATCGAGCTTCGCATGAAGGATGGGCCTAGAACCAAAAATTGAGTGCTTTAACTATGATCTATATAAGATATAATAGCTCTGATGCATTGTAATTTTAAACTGATTCAACATAAGCATTCACCAAAGTAAGACCATGGAGTATACTCTAACCTCTCTTAACTCCACATAAGCATCATATCACACATTTTTTTCTCTTTCACTCAATCTCACCTAAAGAAAATGGTTTAATCCATTTAACTTTATCTCACTCCTATTAATTATTGATAATATATATTGTTCTTTGACTTTAACCCGTAAAAAACATAATCCACGGGCCTTTTTAACAAATTTAACAAAAGTTGGAACTGCTTAATCCATCTTATCTTTAAAGTGCTATGTCATCTTAATTTATGTTGGAAGGTTAGAGTATACCTCATGACCTAACCATACCATTAGGCTTTTATAATTGCTTAGGTATGGACCATGCCAAAATTAACTATGTTATGGACCTTTCAATTTGTTGGGCCACATATATTCGTCTATTATCTTAATTTATGTTGGAAGGTTAGAGTATACCTCATGACCTAACCATACCATTAGGCTTTTATAATTGCTTAGGTATGGACCATGCCAAAATTAACTATGTTAAGGAGGCAGATGTTATGAACCTAAACGAGCCCAAAATAGACGAATATATGTGACCCAACAAATTGAAAGGTCCGATGATAAAGAGAGGCAAATGAGAGCAAGAAAGAAAAGAGCACATTGGTGTTTGTATGTACTCAAAAACCTACATCACATATGGTTAAAATATCCGTCTTGAGTAATAAGTTTAGTTTATGGTGAAATGACGACCATAGAAAATGGGAACCGGTAACTGGGGAGAGGGCAAACCTTCTCTTCCCTATGTCCCTCCCCTCAAAGCGACACAAAAGCTGGACATTCTTAACATACGCTGTTTTGCAAAGGATGTGATAATCACATGATGTCAACATATATAAGAACGAACATGAAAGTGACGCTTGTTTGTTTTAAGAAAACACGTTTAACATGTTTCAATTAGTTTTTTTATTCACCGTTTCCTTTGAACATGTTTCAATTAGTTTCCCATTTACAAACCACGTGCAACCCAAGTGAGGTGGTCAAATCATCATTATGTTCATATAATCGATAAAACCTTGATCACACCATGGAGTCGGATGATAAAAAAATAGAGATATCATAACTAACATAAAGACTATTATAAGAACATCCGTAGTGGTGGCGGTATCACGGTGTTATGGAGGAAAACGCCACGGGCACACCTGTTGAGTTCCAGTGGTGATCAGTCAACGGTTTAATAATTAAACCCGGTTTTAATTTGTTTCATAATTATTAATCAAATTATTAATGAACAAGAAACGCAGCGGAATATAAAATCGAGTAATCACCATTTAACGAAACCGTACAGGATCCGGTTACAAACAATACGAGTACGAGTCAAAACAACCAAAGAAACATAAATCTAAACCGACAATATTTAAGTTTACCTCAGTTAATGATTAACCGGTTGAGACACCAAGGTTCAACGAACGTTGCTATGTGACGAACCGAGACAACCCGGCTTGCAGTGGCGGCGAATGGGTTCGGCGACAGCGGCAAGTCCAGTCGGCGGAATTCGGATGGGATAGCGGCAGCTTGCGACACTGCACGGTTTCGGTCGGCGGCTTAACAAGGCGGCGACGTTAACTACTTTTGGTTGACTTGAAAAACCAATATATTATTCGGTTTTGCGACTTACTCCTCAAATCTCCAAACCCTTTGGAATATATATATATATATATATATGTGAAAACGAGTGAGGGAGATGGGCCGACTCTTTCTTTTGATTAAATATATTCATTAATATTTATTATCATATAATCATAGTTAATAAATATTAATCAAGCCCAAAAGTATAATTTGTTTAAAAGTCCGGTCCATGTTTATTTATCCAACTAGACGGGTGCCCGCACGATGCGGCGGGTAACGAAAATCATAGTAATCATGTAACAATTAACGAACAACGTTTGAACCAATCATCACCTTTGGTCAGCCGGTGTTCGAATGTTTAAACCATAGCAAACGTTTGTTTTACGGTTTATACAAAAAATTGGTCATATAAAACCGGACCGGAAGGTCGACTTATTATTGAAGCTCAATGTGTGTAATCAAACCATTAGTAACGATTCAATTTAAAGTTTCAAAGGTTTAGTTTCGGTTCTCAATAACAAAAAAATCGAACCAACGGTTTGGCTCACGATGTTACTTAGAAAACCGTTAAAAACCGAATTGTGAACATCCATACGTAATATGTTAAAATTTTTTATTTGAAAAGTTATAGCAATATCATACCCAAATTAAAAACAATGAAATACTCATTTTTATGATACAATTTTTTATAAAAAATATTAACGTGTGAAAAACTTATGGCCGTTGGCAAATCGTTGGTGGAAAGTTATTTACATTTAAAATTAAAAGGAAATATGGGTAAAGATAAAGGTTTAAAGTAGTAATTATTTTTTTAAATTTACAAATGTTGAGTAAAGTTGATGGGGCAATATTGTAACTATTTTAAGACATATTTTTCAATTGACAAGTATGTCCTTGTCTTGAATGCTATGTAAGATGTACCTTAAGCAATAAAAATTGTAAATTACTTAAAAATGAGTGTTTTAATTTACCCTTGTTTGGTGTATTATATATAGTATAGATAAATAAACATCTTCGGAAAGATGTCCATAAATGGACTTGTTCAATTTGCAAACCCTATTAGGATATTTAGGATCGACAAAACCTTCAGGCTGAACCATATAAACATCTTCGGAAAGATGTCCATTAAGAAAAGCAGTTTTGACATCCATTTGCCATATCTCGTAGTCATAGTACGCGGCTATGGCAAGTAATATCCTTATTGACTTAGTCATAGCAACGGGCGAAAAAGTTTCATCATAGTCAACCCCTTGAGTTTGAGTAAAACCTTTCGCGACTAGCCATGCTTTATAGGTTTGCACATTTCCATATATGTCGGTTTTTTTGAAAATCCATTTGATCCCTACTGCCCGACCATCGGGGGGTAGCTCAACTAAGTTCCAAACTTGGTTATCATGCATAGATTGCATCTCGGTGTTCACGACATCTTGCCATTTCTCAGATTCCGGATCCAAGATTGCAGATTTGTAATTAGCAGGTTTGTCATTAGACTCAGCTACTAATAAGACTTCGGGACCATCTAAATGCCATAGGTATCTAGAATTTGGTACGGGAGTCCTACTACTTCTGCGAACGCTCGTGTTCACGTCTGATGTATCAGCAACAACAACTTGTTGATCAGACACTCCAACTTCCTCAGCGGTTGTTTGTGTTTCTTGAAGTTCTTCAAGATCGACAATGTTATCTCCAGTTCCTCGATCGAGAAATTCTTTCTCGAGGAATTGGCCTTTCCTCTTGATAGAAATCGAATTTGTATCAGGATGAAAGAAATAATAACCGCTTTGGTTATAATATCCGACGAAAACAACTTTTACGCCGCGTGGATCGAGCTTATTATCAGATTCATTTGTGATATAAGCATCGCATCCCCATACTCTAAGGAAAGACAAGTTGGGCTTTCTCCCATGCCATATCTCATATGGGGTTTTGTCTACCTTTTTAGTTGGAGCCAGATTGACAATGCGGACATCGGTCATAAGGGCATAACCCCAAAAGGAGTGAGGCAAGTTGGTTCTACACATCATCAATCGAACCATGTTTAGCAAAGTTCGATTCCTCCTCTCGCTCATGCCATTATGTTGGGTTGTGCCAGATGGAGTGAGCTGTGAAACAATTCCACGCTCTTTTAGATAAGCGATGAACTCTTAGCTGAGATATTATCCTCCTCGATCTGATCGAAACTTCTTAATGGTTTTACCAAGTTGGTTTTCCACTGTCACACCCTGGCTTACAGCCTAGGCGTGTGACCAACAGTTGGTACCGGTTTTGTAAATGTATCAGAGTTTAGCGGAAGTCTTTAAAAAATATTAATATATTTTGAAATATTAATTTATTTATAAAACGTTATTTATAATAAAATATTAATATATCTTTTGAAACATTTTATTTATAAATCTTTATTTTGTAATAATATTCAATTTATTTGAAAAGCTTTCCGGATGATAAATATCCATGTGTTTTATTTATAAATCTCGTTTTATTTTACAAATCATATTGTTTATAATCTTTTAATAATTAAAACAATGAGCCATCTCTACCTTGCGAACATCCACTTCATGAATGACTCTAATTCTTGATGCTGTACTTTTCCTGAAATGTAAAAAAAATACGTCAGCGATATTTTGGTGAATACGCTGACGCTAAAATCTTTTCTTTTACTTTATTACCCCTCGAGATTACGCCTGTCTCGGCCCATCGTGGCTTAGGAATAACAAAGTTAAAACAACACATTTATAAATTCGAGTATCTACACTATGTCACCTCAGCAAACACCGCAGCGTTCGACTTAGTTAAGTACCCGTAAGTATACACATGGTCGTGCTTCCTATAGGAAAGCGTCCTACGACCAAGCGTGGTGCGATGTGCCCACCGCGTACTACTACATATGTAAGGATCCAGACACACATATACTACAGCCTGAGGGCTAGGCTTATACTCTTATTTATAACGGTTTTAGGAACACATAGTTCCTTGTAAATAATTTTCATATAGCATGTTTGACTCATTTGAAAACAAGTTTATAAAAGTTTGGGGGCGTATTCACCTTTTCGATTTGGATCGGCTTCAAACACCGTCCGAGGGTCTTTCCTGTTACTACCTCGCACCTATAGTACGAGTATAGCCTTTTCTTTTGGATCAGCTTCAATACACTGTCCGATGGTCTTTCCCGTTACTACCTCGCACCTATAGTACGAGTATAGCCTTTTCTTTTGGATCAGCTTCAATACACTGTCCGAGGGTCTTTCCCTCTTCTTTGTTATCTCGCACCTATAGTACGAGTATAACGTTTTGTTAGTCGGATATACAATCCGGCTTAAGACCTCTAGTCTCTTTTGTAAAATATTTAACTCGATTTTAATTTCTTTATGAACCTTTAGTTCTAAACATATTTTCTTTATTTTTAAACCTTTAGTTTAAAATATCATTTCTTTCTTTTCTATTTCAAGTTAAAAACTCTTTCTTTTTAACTTATTTCTTTTCACAAGATAAACCTTTAGTTTAACTTGTTTTCTACGTTTCTTCTTTATTAAGAAACATATATTTTTCTTTTACTTATTATTCAAGAATAATAAACTTAAACTATAACTATCTTCTATTTTTCTTTTCCTTTTCTTTTATAATATGTTTGAACCTATAGTTCAAATCATATATCTCTTATTCACATATTCGGACTTTTAGTCCGTCATGTTTTTGTTGCTAAAATCTACGTTTTACAACAACCTATATCATTTAGTTTGATATTAGTAATTATAAACAATAATGTAAGGCCCCGTTACCGGTAGCCCTACTTTGGTGTGGATTTACTCATAAACACAGTTCTAAATCACAGTTAATTAAAACTTTCGCGGAATAATAATAATAGTCAACCATTCATTACAAACAATCTTAACTTTTCTTTAAAACATAACAAAAATGATAATATCAAAACATCATGAAAAATCTTCAGATGCCAGCCTCTTCGATCTTGCCATGTGTCCTGTTCAAACCAATTGTCTCAACCTGTTAACCTGCGTGCATACTAAAAGTCAGCTACGCTGAGTGAGTTCTAGTTAATCACATAACTTACTTTACATACACATATACGTGCCCGAAGGTACGCACTACATACTTAACCTGTCCATCGTTCTTTCATATACATTCATAACTAACCTCACGTTATAAAGAGCATTCGCCCTACATACCTCGGTTATTTTTTGGGTCCGGTACCCTCCATCCTGGGATATTATTAGGGTTCGGTACCCTCCATCCTCGGATATTATTAGGGTCTGGTCACCCTTCATCCTCGGATATTATTAGGGTCCGGTCACCCTTCATCCTCGGATATTATTAGGGTCCGGTACCCTTTCTTCCATACCTCCTTAACATACTTTCTATATACATAGTCGTAAGTTTCGCACATACATACATCATTCATTCGTCATCTTCCAACATACATATAACATCAACCGTTACCTGGCAGTACATGCAATATCCGAAGATCGTTCATGTACCGACAAGAAAGCATTCATACATTTCACATAATACATATATGGCATACACTTATCACTTAGGATAAGTGTATTAACTAATCACATCGAGTATGCACACAGCCCCGAAAACATAACAAGAAATGGGGCTAGAAACTCAACTGAATGCGGTTACGTTCACCGTTTATGGTTATTTCTTTCTTGAGCCGTGCACGACTAACTGTATAGCAATTACACGTATCAATTAACTATGACTACTCGTTTCGTCTTTCTAGTCTTAGTTATTACCCTCAACGAACGGGGGGTCCGGGGGCAGCGACCCTAGCAGCGGGGTCTAGGGGCGGCATCCCCTAGCAGGGTCCAAGGGGCAGAGCCCCTGGCTGGGGTCGAGCTGTCTTAACACATTTTCCATTAGAATTTTGAATCATCATTTAATTAGTTAACTTGAAAGTTCAAGGGCTTCTTTGTAAATAAACCATTCTTTTCTAAGTCCAGGGACCATTCTGTCATTTTATTAAACTTCAGTTCGTTATCCGGTCCTAGCGAATTTGGGTTCATTCGCTACTCCTTTCTCTCATAACGAATTGGCTAATTCGTCACTTTATAACGAATTGATTTTTATAGCGAACTGAGCCCTATAACGAATTGGAGCTTATAACGAATTAAACCTTGTAGCGAATGACCCCCTTTTATAACGAATAACCCTTCTAACGAATGAGGGTTCATTCGCCATTTCCCATAACGAACTGTCTGACGAATTGTGTAACGAAATGCTAAACGAATTAGGCTAATTCGTTAGTTTCCTTAACGAATGGGAGTGCCCAGTTCGTTACACGCGCCTAGGGTTTAGGGCATCTCACAGAATGTCAGATGTCCTTTCAAACATTCTCTTCACCGGCGGTGCCGCCTTTCCAGCGCCGTCGTTGCCGGAAAACCGGAAATCTCGCCGGAAAAACGAGATCTCTTCGTTTATCCACCATTTTTCACCGTTTTTCGTCCCGTTCGATCCAGATCTAAGCTAGGGTGACCCCTAAGCTCATCTTAGGTTCGGTTTACATCCGATTCCCCTGGATCTCGTGACTTTAACGGTTTAAAGGTGTCGGCTCGTCGTTTCGTGATTATATCTAACGGGTTTAAGCTAATACAACATCATACTATTATTACCTCGGGTCGGGATCAATTCCTCTTTCTTGGTTCGGCTAGATAAGGAGAGAACTAGAGAGAGATCTTAAGTGTGTGTTTTGGTGGTGTATGGAATATGTGTAAATGAGGAATTAAATGGTGATTAAGGGTTTATATATTTATGGATCATGGGCTTAAGCCCATGGTCTTTCCTTCTTTTTTTCCTAACCCAAGTCCATAACCCATATTCATTTACCCAACACTAGCCCAACTCGTATTCTATTTATCTAAACCGATAACGACCCACTATAAAATAGACGAAATTTATTTTGTTATTATAACCAAAAGTAGGATGTTACAAATAAACAATAAATAATATTCTTATCTTTATTTATTAATAAAAATTCTTTTATTATTTCTTTATTCTTTCTTTTCATATTATTATTTAAAATTTATTTAAATAACAATCATACTTTATTTATAATAAAGATTTATACTATAAACTTTATCTTTATCTTTATATTTTCTTTTGTTTATTTTCGAGGTATTGACTATACTATTGACTAGGGTCTAAACCTTTATTATTTTATTAATATTTTGTTCGGGCATTATGCCTACCTTGTTTGCCTTATTAATTTCTAAACTCACGGGCAGCACTTCGACGTTGGCACGTATACCGAGAATCTTAATCAGCACCTCATTGGCACGCAAATCGAGGCACACCGGTCCTTCAAGTCTCGTCGGCATGCATTTCGAGGCAGGTTTTCGGGTCGTCTCGGGTCGGTACGTACTTCGATGCGGAACGTCGGGTCGTCTCGGGTCGGCGCGTACTTCGAGGTGGAACGTCATGTCGTACCGGGTCGGCACGTACTTCGTGGTAGAATTTTGGGTCGTGCGGGGTCGACACGTATTTCGAGGCGATGTCGTCGGTATGTCGGGGTATCTTTGGTTTATGGCACGGATTACGAGGTATAGTGTCGGGTTTTTGGCACGGAAAACGAGAAGGTCGGTGGCACGTTTTACGAGGCAATTTCTAGAGAGAGTGTGTGTTTTCTAGAGAGAGATATGTGTGAGAAATGGTGTGTGTGAAATGAGAGGCTTGAAGCTTCTATTTATAGGCAATTTCCGGTTCATCATCGCGATATGCGATGGTCTAAAGAATAGCCGTCGCGTATCGTGACTAACTATGGTGAGTCACCATGTAGGGTTGCCACGTGGCGAGCTTTATGCCACATTGTGACACGTGGCAGGACACGTGTCACAGTGTCATGGCTTTATGCCACGTGGTGACATGTGGCGGCTGGTGTGCCACGTGTTGACACGTGGCATGACACGTGTCTGGTTGTAAGACATCGCCATCGCGATACGCGATGGCGTTGCGCCCAAGTACGTTGCGTATCGCGATCGGCCACAAATTCAGAAATTTTCATTTTTGATCTTTGGACTTTTTGAACTTTGATATTTTTGACCCGATATTTTCGTGATGTTATATCCACTTCGTTCTGAAACTCTTTGAACTTTTCAAAAGTTTCATGCTTGTGTTTCATAAGATACACATAAGCATATCGACTATAATCGTCGATAAAAGAAACGAAGTATCTTTCATGGTTTCTAGACATAGTTCTGAAAGGTCCACACACATCAGTATGTATGAGTCCCAACAGATCCTTTGCTCGTTCATTCTTATGAGTGAAGGAGTCCTTGGCGAGTTTGCCAGCTAAGCAAGATTCACAATCGTCAAAAGAGTCCGGTCCTGTGGATTCAAGAATCCCTTCGGATTGGAGTCTTTTAACTCGTGCCTTGCTTATGTGGCCAAGTCGGCAATTCTATAGAAACGTATCATTGATGCCAGATCTGATATGTTCAGAAAGATTAAATACATTATTGTCAATTTGAACATCAATCTCATAAATACAATTTCGAGGTTTAGCCTCAAAATAAAAGATATCATTCAAGTAGGCAGGAATAGCAATACCATTAAAAACATACTTAAAACCTTGTTCAAAAAGTAAAGAAACCGAAATAATGTTCCTGGTCAAACCAGGTGCAAACAAACAGTTATTCAAAGTAACTACAAGGCCAGAAAGACAAGCAAAATGATATGTGCAAGTTGCAAGAACTGGGACTCTCTTCCCATCACCAACGATGAGTTCCATGCTGCCTTGTTTCAGTTTCTTCTAGTTTTTAGGCTCCTGCAAGACATTAACGATGTGGTAACCACATCCGGTATCAAGTACCCATGTGTTGCTAGAAATAGTGAAAAGTTCAATAACGAATATGAAAATGCCTTTAGAGGAGCCTTCACCATTGGCCCTCCTCTTTGCTATCTCAGCTAGATGCTCGGGGCAGTTACGCATCCAGTGCCCCATCTTGTTGCACTTGTAGCAGTGGCGCTCCTCAGGAGGCGGCGGCGGTGCCTTTGCAACATTCCTGTTAGTGTTGGTGGCATGCTTGGCAGCAACAGTGACCATCTTCTTGCCTTTACTGTTATAACCCCGGTTCTTGGGTTTAGGCTTCTTGACACCAGCACATTGAACCAACAGAACTTGATTAGTTTTAGTAGGAATGTTCACCTCAGCCGTCTTGAGCATACCATGAAGCTCCGGCATTGTCTTCACCCAGCCATTCATGTTAAAGTTCATTACGAACTGGTCATAAGAGCTTGGAAGAGAGTTCAAGATGAAGTCCGCTGCCATTTCATCTGACATGGGATAATCAATTTTTTTCAGTTGGTCAATGTACCCTTTCATCTTGACGACATGCGCACTAACAGGGGATCCCTGTTCCATCTTGCAACTGATAAGCTGTTTCATGGTGTCGAAACGTTCTTAACAGGCTTGTTTCTGAAACATGCTCTTGAGATGCTCAAGCATCTCATAGGCACCAAGATCTTCAAAGCCTTTAGCAAGCTCAGATGACATGGTGGCTAGCATAATGCAAGCGACTTCAGAGGAGTCGTCATTATGCTTCTCAAGAACCTTTCTGGCAACAACTGTATTGTTTCCAGGCTCTAATGGAACTGGTCCATCGAGAACATAGAGCTTCTTTGCCATCTTGAGAACAAGTCTCAAGTTGCGGTGCCATTCAAGAAAATTAGTGCCATTCAGCTTTTCTTTCTCAAGAATAGTCTTGAGGGTGAATGAAGAGTTATTATCAGTTGACATCTGTTCAAATAAGCAAAATTAAATTAATTAGTATTTTCGATGTTATAATCCTATTATTAATGACTCAATTAACATTAATAAAATAGGGATTTGAGAATCTGGCTTCCAGTTAGTAATGACAGCTGTAGCACACAACATTAGTAAGTGGTTAGGCAGACTGACAACAATTGCCAATTGTGAATAAAGCACAACTCTCGGTTATGAGGCCTATTAAGACAACAATTGCTTAGGCAAATAAGTTTAGCCTCATCTATGCCCACTTTAGTCTTCAGACAGCTGTAGCACGTAACAGAAGAGTAAAGTAATAGTCGCCCTAGTACAGTCACATGTGAAAGGGCCGAATGTGTCAACGAAACCCTTTCACCTTGAAGGGATATGCTAGAAAACAAGTGCGTTGCTGTAGCTCCAAACACTTGAAATTTCACAGTATGCCTCAAGTGTGGCTTATAGTAGGATGGCATAAACTATTGATTTTAAAATTGGGATTAATTTTAGAATTTACCGAATAGAGTAAAAGTCCAGTTTTACTGTATTAGTCGGGACAACAAGATAAACCCTTTCATCTCTCAGGACACTCAGTTTTAAATAACCTATTAAAACTAAGTTTGTCGCGATATTACTAACCAATTTTAAGTTATTAGATAAACTATTAAGTTATAAAGTTTTGGAAAATCAAATTTAGGTTAATTTTGCAAAAACTCAATTGGTTGATTAAAATTTATTTTAATATATTTAGTATTAGGTTGGTTGTATTATAACCTATTATAATAAAGCAAGCAACCACAATAGCAAATAAGAATATGTAAATCTTAAATGGCCAAAAAGGTGATTGGTCTTGTTAGAGCCTATTAGCAAGACCAATTGGGTCAAGGGGTCACAACACAAAAACAACCACATGGATGGACTCTTGGTGCATTCCGTCATCTTTGCTAACTCCCACTGACTTCAAGAATTCCATGAGCTCGTCCTCGGATTTTCTTCTGGTCTTCTTTATTACAATATAAAAATACATATAATGAAAAACTAAACCCTATCTATTACAATTTTGAACCATCAAAGTGGCCAAAAACCATAAAATAAAACCGAAAAATAAAATACAACTTTGAACCATCCATATGGCCAAAATCAAACAACCAATCACACAAGGTCGGCCGGATTTATACATTCAATAAAAATAAAATTGAGCAATATTTTGGTCAAATAAAATAAATAAAAATTGACCAAACCAAGATTGCTAAAAAACATATCTAGATCAAAAACTTCAACTAGCTTGAAGTTTATGATGTAGATCCGGTGAAAAGACCGGATTCGACTCGTATGTTGTAACCAAGGCTCTGATACCACTATTGGGTTCCAGTGGTGATCAGTCAACGGTTTAACAATTAAACCCGGTTTTAATTTGTTTCATAATTATTAATCAAATTATTAATGAACAAGAAAATGCAGCGGAATATAAAATCGAGTAATCACCATTTAACGAAACCGTACAGGATCCGGTTACAAACAATACGAGTACGAGTCAAAACAACCAAAGAAACATAAATTTAAACCACAATATTTAAGTTTACCTCAGTTAATGATTAACCGGTTGAGAAACCAAGGTTCAACGAACGTTGCTATGTGACGAACCGAGACAACACAACTTGCGGTGGCGGCGAATGGGTTCGGAGACAGTGGCAAGTCCGGTCGGTGGAATTCGGATGGGACGGTGGCAGCTTGCGACACTGCGCAGTATCGGTCGGCGGCTTAACGAGGCGGCGACGTTAACTACTTCTGGTTGCCTTGAAAAACCAATATATTATTCGGTTTTGCGGCTGCTCCTCAAATCTTCAAACCCTTTGGAGTGTGTGTATATATATATAAAATTATATAAATGAAAACGAGAGAGGAAGATGGGCCTGCTCTTTCTTTTGATTAAATATATTCATTAATATTTATTATCATATAATAATCATAGTTAATAAATATTAATCAAGCCCAAAAGTATAACTCGTTTAAAAGTCCGGTCCATGCTTATTTATACAATAAATAAACTTTAGGAGATTACTATTTATAAATAGTATAAATAATAATCCCGTTAATCACTCGTCAATACCGGTTAACTAATTTAAGCGGATTTTATGTTCGTTGCCCAAGGTGTAACTCTTAAGGGTCATAACCCGGTCGGCCGCTTTGACCTAAGCGGTCCGGTCCATATTTCCATCAACACCGTCTCCCCGCGTTTTGGGGTGGTTTTTTTGTGTTAGAGTTTTGTGAACAACACTTGAATGGCACAAACTTTGAAAATAAAATTCCCTTTTGACCGGTCTAACGGTTATAATTCCGTTAAAAAAATTGTTTTATATATAATCATCTTCATCACCAATCAAAACTCACCAAATTTATAAATTTTTCTTTCTACTCTATATTTCCTTACACCAAATTCTCAATAAACCCTAAATGAATTCTCCTACTTCTATATATAACCAATTTTTCGGGCCCGACCGACAAGTTGAAGACGACGCAGAGGAAGAGGCGGTTACGATTGCGATTGTGCTCGCGACATCTTATATGAATTTTATTAGCTCTCCTCCACCCCCCGTTTCAAAAAGAGCATATATTGAATGATACCGTATCGAAGCCAACGACCGGTTGATAGCGGATTACTTCAACGACTCGCCAAGATACAAGAACCCGAAGACTTTTAGGCGTCACTTTCGGATGTCTAAAAATTTAATTATGCGCATATCCAATGATTTGGAGCGTGAGCTTGATTACTTTAAGACAAAAACCAGACGGTCGAGGGAAGCTAGGATTCACGGCTATTCAGAAGGTTACGTCAGCCATACGCGTGCTCGCCTACAGAAACACGACCGACATCAACAACGAGTATTTAAAGATGGTCGATAAAACAACTCGTGACACCTTGGAGTATTTTTGTTACGGTACATTTCATTTTTATATCACTTGTTTACTTTAATTAATTATTTTAAAAGTTGTGTAATAGGAATATTAAAACTATATGAACCACATTATCTAAGAGAGCCCAACTGGAACGATCTACAACGTCTTTACGAGGCACATGCAGGGGTGCATTGCTTACCCGACATGATCAGGAGTGTAGATTGTATGCATTGGGAATTGGCTAATTGTCCAACTGCATGGCGAGGCCAATACACACGAGGTAACCAAAAGGGACCAACGGTCAGCCTTCAAGCAATTGCTTCATACGACCTTTGGATTTGGTCGGCATTCTTTGGTGTTTCCGGTTCCAACAATGACATAACCGTCTTAGATCATTCGCCTATGTTGGAGAGTTACATATCTGAGACCGTTCCCGTCGCTTCGTTTTGGGATTACGATAACTTCTACCATTATTATTATTTGTTCACTTTTAAAAAAAAATAAAAAAAAAATGTAATGTAAAAGTGACTGAACACCACGTGGCGCAAAATGCCCACATGCGAGTCATTATGACTACACTCTCTTTTTGCAAAATTTGGAAAAGATGACCGGACGCCACATAGAGCAAAAAGTTCACATATGAGACATTATGACTACACATGGTCTGTTATTATACCATTCCTATAGAGATAATTTTGTTTACACATTATTATTAACTTCCTTACAATAAATATAATTAAAATTTTAAAAAATATATAAATATTATAAACGAATAATGTAAAACAATCTCATAATACCCAATAAATGCTAGTGTAATATGAATCCTAACATGAAAAAACACTACTTTGTTAATTTGAGGTTTTAAGAAAATTTAAATCATTAGATCATATATTTCACTATCGTTTGAAAACAAGATTAAAAGTTTTTAAATGACATTTAAGTATTTATGAAAAAAGAATAGATATAAGACTATGTAACTCAACGTTTATAACATACTGGCTTGAATCCCATGTACGAAATGGGTAATTCATAAAAATACAATATTTAATAGATAATCGATATATAATAAACAATAAACCTATCAAACAATGTTAATACTTTCGTTGTACAATGACCTTTACAACAATTTTAAAATAATCAATACACTTTTATTTTATGAATAGTTTTCAATTTTCAACACAAATTAAATAAATTGAAAAGTAAGAAAATACCGTTAAAATTTATTATTTCACTTAAAAGGTATAAATAACAAATGTTTTAATTTATAGCAGTATTCTTTTGATTATTTAATTGCATGGGTATTGATAACGAATGACGAGTTGCAGTAGCGGCCAAACATAAATCACGATCACGATACTTGCAAGCTGTTAGGATGTAATTAGGTCTAGGGATATTGACGGCGATGATGGTGAGATGGTGCAAGTCTGATTAATTACATTACAATTATCATTATAGTGTTTTCCACTAAACGGGTGAAGGAAGATGATTGTATATTATGTTCATACGCATCACAAAA
Organism: Bidens hawaiensis; assembly: GCF_021521415.1. Classification (NCBI taxonomy): domain Eukaryota; kingdom Viridiplantae; phylum Streptophyta; class Magnoliopsida; order Asterales; family Asteraceae; genus Bidens; species Bidens hawaiensis. The sequence continues at coordinate 115,211 of NW_027505863.1, forward strand.
GATCGTAGTTTTCTAATTGTAGCGTCGGTGAAGCCGGTAATGGTAAGATATATATAAAGATCACAAATTAATTCCAAACAAAACGCGAAGATTGTGGTCCAAGGGTATTAATCGGGTCACGGGTCTCAATATGGGTAAACGGATTAGGTTCTTGGATCCTAGTTATAATATAAGTTTTATAAAAATTTGCAATCCAGTCCCTGAAGTTATGGTGTGGAAACAAAAATGGTTAAAACTTAAATTTAGGGGATAGATTGAATATAACTCAAAGTTCCTTTAGGTAATTAATTAAATATACTAAATAATGATAATAAAATATTATTAACTCGTAAACGAAACGTTTTGTTGATTAAAAATTACCCGGAAACGAAAATTGGTCGGGTATTAGATACTGATAAAGTAAACGAAAAACCCGAGTTGTTACACCGATGCTTTTACTTTTTAAACAACTTTGTTATTATAATATATATATATATATATATATATATATATATTAATTCCTTAAAGTATATTATAAACATAATAATTAATTAGTTAATCAGTATTTTTTACAAAACGACACATTAACTAGTCTTTTTCGGAACATTGGTTAAAAACCATATATATATATATAATAGATATTTGAAATTAATAAATTTAAAAAGCTTTAATGTTTAAAAAGGGTTTTAAGTTAAAATACATATTTAAAATTTATTGTAATTTAACATATTAAAATATAGTTAAAATTTTATGTATTTCATAAAAGATCATAGTTTATACAAATATTATTATTTTCATATACCATTTATTATCTACAATACTAATTTAAAAGATATATTTATTAATAATAAAAAAAATATATAAATACATTAAACGTATTTTTAGTTTAAAATAACATTTAAAACAAATCTCTTTATATGATCTATCCAAAATTTTAGAAATATTTATTTAAGTATTTTATTAATTAAAACATACTATTTATTAAAGTAATAATTCAAAAAAATAAAGTAATAATAAATCTAGGTAATATTTAAATTACGCAAGAACACACTCGATCATCAATTCCCGAATCTCTATCTAGTTTTAGATTCTTTATTCAATTCATATTTATTTTCGCAATTATTGTTACGTAGGATTTCTCATCGGTAATTATCGAAGAGCGTGATCTAACCTTTTATTATCAAAACATTCCCGCTTTGCTTATTGATAAGGTTAGTATTTCACTCCCTCTTTTTACTTATTTTAAACCTTTTGTTGGCATATGCGTATTTAAAGTATTTTCTTCTTCTTCTTCTTCTTCTTCTTATTTTTATTATTATTATTATTATTATTATTATTATTATTATTTACATTAGCAACTGTTATCCTTGTGTGTATTTTAGTTAATTCATAACTTGCTATTTGCGCACTTGCTTTATTTTTACCGCATTCGGAGAGGTCCATCACATTAGTATGATAATACGACTGTCGTAGTGGCCGACGTCAAATCGCATGACAATGGTTTCACCGACAACTTATTTTTGGTATCCAATGCCCGATACACATGGCAGCGGTTTAGCCCTTTCTTTATTATATGTTTGAATTGTGTATATGCTTTGGCTTAATTGCTATCTCACAGGAATAGTTTGCGTTTTCTCTTATATATTATTATCGTAGTATCAAAAACGGTGTTTTACTCACTCAACCATGTATTGACAGAATTATTTCTATTTTATGCGCATATGCAGGTTATCGTATGAATTGAATGCAAGCTAATGAAGACTTAGTGATGAAATTACGTTAAAAGATTTTTAATCAATATCATTAGAAATAAAAATTTGTTTTTGTTGTATTTTTGGATTATGTACTTGTTTGTATTTGATTTATTTAAATATTTAATTAAATTTAATAGATATTGTCACCTTTAATATTGCATGATAGTACATTGAGAGCTGTAAGCAATCAGCTCATGCCCCGACATTTCCGCCTTAGGTTGGGGCGTGACAGGGAGGAACTCAAAGAGGCCATGAAGAAAGAGTTAAGCCCTGATCATGAACTGCAAAGGCTTGAGGCTGAATTTTGGAAGTTCAAGCAAATTGGTGGGGATAACTCTACATATTCTAACCATTTTCTTGAATTTAGCCGCATTGTACCCCATCTTGTAACCCCCGAGACTCGTGGCATTCGAAAATACATTCGCGGTTTACTGAATGTTTTCCATTATGTGGTGGTGAGTCGTGACCGTTTAACCGTTGGTGAGGCTATGGACCTAGCTGCTTCCCTCACCGACGATTATGTTAGGATTGGAACCTTGTCTCGAAAGGATTCCAAGCCTACCCTCGACAAGACGGAAACTGACTCATCCACTGATGCCAAAGCTGAACCCAAACATGCTTCAAACAACAACGATCACCACCACAACAACAAGCGAAAAAGCTATCACCAAAACTATGCCGTTAGCCAACCCAATAATTAACATCCACATAACCCAAATGCCCCGAACAAAAGATCCTATCCCGGACCACACCCGTTATGCTTCGTTTGTAACCGCCATCACCCTGCTCAGTCCCTGTGCCGACTATGCACCCAATGCTATCGTTACGGTCACCTTGTTAACTCTTTCCGTGCCCCGCCTAATTCACAAGTCGTCCCACAACAGTCTGTGTCGTCTGCTACTAGACCCGCTAATTCACCATATGCCCCACCTGGTGCTCCTACCAACCGTGCTTGTTATCATTGTGGAGACTGATATGGTCTAAAATATACATGTTGTTATATAAATATTTCCTACGCTTTTTAGTATTTTGAGCTAGGTTTTTATTGAATATTATTTTTAGTTGGCTCATATATGAATTTTAAATGTTTCATGAATAAACGAGTTGAAACAAAGTAATTTTGCCAAGCTTGTAATCAACAAGTGAAAATTCGAGTGGATATCTAAATATATTTTATGATTGCTATCTTTTTTATTACAATCCACGTAAATTACTCTATATAAGTTTGTAATGTAAGAGAATCATTGTTATTCACATACTATAATTTCATTTAAACATCATACATATATAATATATGAATTAATTCATGATTCTAATGCAGGTGAGGTAAAGGAAAATCACGTGTGGCCGAACTCCAAACTAAACATGGACAATTAATTTGCATTGACTAATCTCTTTTGCTTCATAATGGAATTAAATTGAGAAATTAGATTGTCACAACCCAGTTGTAATATTAAAACGCTAATCACCAAATATGACAGTGACTTATGTGGGGATCGCATTTAGAAAAATGGGCTGTATATTTACGGGCCATCACAAACCCATGTAAGGGGATTGGGACGCATGCAAGTTAACAAAACGACAACAATACTTATTGGATTTTTATTTATTTTCTAGGAGAACCCTACGGACAAAATAATGAAAGGGAGAACGGGGGTTCGACATCAAGGAGGGCTGCTACAAAAAAAAAGAATCAGAATACAGTCTTAAAAACATATAGAGTAATTTAAAGCTCAGAAAAACGCAAGAAACGCGATCACCGATATTGTTGTCCACTTAAACCCATGCCTTAATCTTTACCGGGACAAATCTGATCCAACAATTATATTACTCAGTGGTTTACACAATTAAGACCCGCTTATTTTCAGCTTTTACCGGACCAGACCATCTCAACTTGACTTAAACCTCAAAATTAGCAGATTTAAAACTTTTGTTGATTTACTTTTTTTCATGAATAGTTAAGAGGATCAAGGGTATTGTTTATCCACCTAAGTTTAAGCATCAAAGACTACCAAGCAGCCATTAGATATGATTAAGGTATAATTAATTAATTAGGTAGTGTTTCTCACAACATGACATACCTCCGTTATCAAGCAATACCCCGTACCATTACCATAGGTGAGCATGCAAAATTTCATCTGTAGGGTTTACATGTAGTGTGTCCCTTGTGGTCCGTTTCTTAATGGTAATGAGACGCGAGCAAGGGGACCCTACATGGCTAACATCGTGGATGATCAAGTCAGTAGTGTATTTGTACTTTAAGTATGTAGTGATCATGTTTAATGACTTATGTGGCAGAAAACTGCGGGTTTGCTCTTTTTCGTCTATTTCATCATCGGAGTCACTATAGCAACCTGCAAAATCAACAAAGCATACTTGTGTGGCCTTAGGTGGGACTTTATCAGTCATTTGTGTCTCCGTATCTGGAATGTTCTCCTCTGAATCATCTATACTTCATATCGGCTCTTTCCCTTCTTCTGGAAACATCGGGAACAACTCGCCCAACCTATTCATGTATCACAAATAGTTGCCTTCCGCATCATACTTATAACCAGGTGTCGGTTGCTGCTCTATTTGCATGCTCTCGTCTTTGGTTTCTCGAATAAATTCGCTATCTGACTCGTACACACACTGGGAGATCTGCTTTGACCGTTCTTCCACCTTTATTAGTATTCCAGAGATTTCTTTAACTGCATCCTGGAGACCTGCAAAAACAGATAGTTGATTTCTTAGTATAGCATCATGTTCAACTAATGTTCGTTGGTATTGGGCATCCTTATCTAATGGCCGGGTCAACAATTCGTCGATCTTATTCAAATACGCCTCAGCACCCCTGTTGGGGTTGCTCTCGGAATGTTGACCATAATATTTCCCTTGGTTGTATTGAGATCCCTGATCTGATTCATTATAATATGACGAGGACCCATGCGAATAATACGTCTGTTGCTGCACATAGGGGTTAGTACAATAATATAAACACGTATGAGTTAAATGAAGACCATCACACGTATCACACTTAAGGTGAGAACAATAGTATGAGCATTTAATGGTAAAGTGAGGACCGTTACAAATTTCACACATAATTACAAGAATGTAAATAAGCAAAAGACACAGACAATTAGACACCTACGACTAAAAGCAAAAAATAAACATGTAAACATCTAATTAACTAAAACCCCACCCTAAAAACAAAAGCACCCAAATCATCTCCGCAACATATGCCCTCAACTTATCCATGCTCATCAAGCTCAAGCTATGACGACACCCTACTACATTACCATGCTCACAAGTTCAAACTTATCAACCTCACAACCTTCAAGCTCCACTCGTCAACCAAGATCATCCTTACCTAACCCAACCCTATCTAACTCCATACCCGTAAGCTCAAGTGTACAAATCATACTCTAATCAAATCCCAATCGAGCAACCCCTTCAATCTCAACCTATTCAAGCTATTCCTAGTCAATCTAACTCGACTGCTCAAGCTTTTATGAATTCAACTCATCAAGGTGCTTCAAGTCGAACCAATTAAGCTACTCAAGGACTTTGAAGACTTTTGCTGATTTTCTTATTCTATCTTAATTTATTATGTCTTTTCCCAATTATGAATTGTAATGACTCTTTATGGCATTGAATTATTTATCCTTTACTTATCTTATCTCATGAATAAAGTTCATTTATTTATGTAAATTTTTTATTATAGCATACTTCTATCTTATTTTTTTATTCTCTTTCATCACAAACCATTTTTATAATCTCAACTTTTAGCGAATTTTTCCTTTAGATATTCAAGATTTATACATTTACGTCAAAAGGTGTTTTAGAAATTTCATTGTTTCTTTTAAACCCACTTCAATTTTTGAAATGTTTTATACATGGGTGATTTTCTAGTTTTATAATTAAAACTTCTTAAAACTTTCATTTCCTCATGAAATTATGTTTTCAAGTGTTTTTTAAACCACATGATGGGACGAGTTATGTGGACCATCCGACGATATAAGTAATTATGGGTCGAAACGTAATTATCCAAGTCCTCGTATGGAAATCATAATACGTACAATTGTGTGACATAATATCAAATCGAAAGTAGTTGGGATAACAGTACAAATGAAAAGATGATAAGGACTGGTGTATATGCCTATGGTACATCCTATATATAAATGCCCTTATCGGATTTTCGTTTGTAGCGTTGTTTCGACTATTCAAAGTTTCGTATTATGATGAGTTTTAAATTATATTTTAAAATTTTCCTTTCCTCAAAATTTAATGGTTTTGTTTTGATATTCCTTAATTTTGGGACAAAATTCCCAAAAGTAGCGGATACTGTAACAACTCGGATTTTTTTCGTTTAATATATTGTTAGCCGTTACTCTACAAGTTTCTATGATCGGGTAATTTAATCAATAAAATATTGCGCTTATCGAGTTATTAATATTTTATTATTAATGTTTACTATATTTAATTAATTATTCACATATAACTTTCAGTCATATGCATTTTTAACCCTAAACTTAAGTCTTAACTCAATATGCATCCATGCCTATAATCCAGGGACTAAAATGCAACTCTGCCATATATTCTATCTTACACGTTTACCCAAACCCGTAAACTCATATCCAAACCCGTAAACCACGATCCAGATTGTTAACTTGTGCCTTAATCATCGTTCTATAATCTAATTTGATCTTAGAAGATCAATGTATTACCTTTTTCGACTCCACCGACACTATTGATTTGGAATATGCGATCTCGATGATACGAATTGACTTATTATACGAAAGTGTCTATATCATATTAGGTATTATACATATGCAGTTCATATTTTTGCAATTAAACTCGCCTGCACGTTCATATACACATCGCGAAACAAACCCCCATAATCAATTACATTATTGTAGCATGTGGATATCCTTTCCTGTTCGCGTTTTGGCCGGTTATAGTCCAGTCATATTAAAAACCAATACATAATCATTGTAAGTAATTTTTACATGATTTTGTTTCGTTGTTATGTCACTTTCACTAACCATATAGTTAATCGACCAAACGATTAATGATTTGGCTGATTGAATTTCTAGGGTTCATAATTGATTTGGGTTGATTGAAATGTTCGTATTTAAATTCTTGTTTATGTTCAATACATGAGTTAGTCACTAGCCCAATTGGCTGGTGCATTATGGTTAAGGCTCTGGTTGGCTGGAGGGCGCAGGTTCGAGCCCCTCCAAGCCCGTTTGGTTTGTTTTTTTTTTGTTTGGAAACTCTATATTAATCTTATTTAATCCATAAAATACATTATAAATAATATGAAAATTATAATTAATTAATATTTTAAAATAACTGGCTCGTTAGTTAGTCGTTTTTCTGTACGTTGATAAAACTATATATATGTATATATATATATATGTAAATAATAAGTAACAAAATGATAAATGATTTAACAATAACAATTATAATAGTGTTTTTCTAATTTAAAATACATATCTAAAACATATATTATTATGTAACATGTTAAAATAATTATTGGTCCAAGTATTTTTTATATGAATATACTTTATATAAATATTATTATTTATTATTTACAATCTTAATTAAAAATAGCCTTTATAAATAAATAATAAATTAAATTAATTATTATTTCACAAACACCTGATGTGGTCTAATATATACATAAATAATATAAATTTTTCCCACATTTTGAATTGTGTTGAGTTGGTTTTTATTAAATAAAGACTTAATGATAATAATAAATGATCTTTTTTTAATAAACTTGTATTAAGGTTATTTTATGATAATTATCATATGGATGTATATTAATTCAATTCTTAATGCAGGTGCTTAAAATTTACGAAGATAAATGTGTGGAATTAAAATTGTAGGGCCCATTAAAGAAATCAATTGCTTAATTGCATTAAAGTCCCATATGAAATATATATATGGTGTCTCGTTGAAGGAACAAAGCAAAAAAAAGGAAACAAATATATATAGAATGGCCTAGAATTATAAGTCTACCAATAAGTTTAGTTAAAACCCTACGGACGAAAAGAAGGAAAGACGAACAGAAGGGTTGACATCAAGGAGGGCAACAGCAAAAGAGAGCATCTTGGTTTGAGCGGAGAGCGTCCGGGTTCAACACCTACTCATTCAAACATCTCTATTATTTGGTTTGAATTTATTGTCTTCGCCATGAATTCATTATTTAAACTTATTTACTTTGGTTTGTTCTTGAGTATGGTTGATGGCTAAACCCTTAGACCGCCTAGGCTTATGATGAACTTTTGTTGATTTTGGATTTTGGTTTGTATTTTGTTTTTGTTTATGGATTTCTGATTAAGTAAAAGGTTTCTTGAATTTCATTCGATGCATATGTGTGCTTAGGATCATTTGACGAGTTTTATTGTTTCACAGTTTCCTTGGTGATTATCTGTCATATAGTAGGATTCTGTTAGGTTATCTACTGTGTGTTTTTGACTAGTTTATGGATGATTTGCAATAATACCATACGAACAATAATAATTAATCAAGTAGACCTAAGTGTGCTGCTAATCTAAATAGCTGTAAGGTGATAGATTATGTGATGGGTCTTGGTTGATAAATTGCTAGATTTAGTTCTTCGTAAGGAGTCCGTCTAGGTTTGGTTTATTTTCCTTGTCTATCTAGTTGGGTGAAATCTTTAAACTACCTTTTGGTTTCCGCGCTGTAAGGTAGGATTTTTTATAGAGGTACTTCTCATAAAATAAATTAGCGATCGTAAGTGAGTCTAGTTAAAACCGGTAATTTTAATAGCTTATTAGGATTCCATAGGTGTCTCCTTGAGAAGTGTCAAGGGTCTTGTTCGGTTTCACATTAAGTGAATAGTTTAAGATCCCGGTACCATAACTTAGCATTTTACAACCATTTGATAATTGATTCATTAGGGATTCTAGCCTAGGTGGTTGTTCGTCATCCTTTGAGTTATGTCCAGGTTTAAGTCGTCTTAAGTTTTATTAATTAATTAAATACTAGTTTAATATTAGTTTTTTGGTAAAACCCCTTTTAAGAATAAATAAATAGTTGTGCCTGTAGTTGAGTCTAATTTAGTTAATTTAAGTAATTTATAGAGTCTTGTGGGTTCGATATCCGGACTAACTTAGTTGTACTAGAGTCGACCGGTTCACTTGCCGGTTAGTAGTTTTAGTTAAGTTAAGAGTCTAGAATTATTACTTAGTGTCTAGATTAACTTATTTTTAGTTAATAATAATTAGACTACTTTTAGCACATCAACACCCGATCATCATTCAAACCCAAATCTATATCAATTATGGAATCCATTTTAATCCATTGTTATTTTCCGCTATTACTTTTAGTTAGGATTTTTCAGTTGATATTTCTCGACGAGCGTGACGCTTTATTATCTTTACTTATCAAATCGTTCCTCATTTGCTTATTTGATAATGCGAGTAACTCATTTCCCTTTTTACTCATTTTTAACCATTTTGGGGACATATGCACATCTTACAGTATTTATATATATTATCTAGTATTCTCATTAGCAAACTGTTGATCATTGTGTTATATCAATTATTAGTTTAACTCATTATATGTATGTTGTTCATAAAAAAAAAAAAAAAAAATAATAATAATAATATTTGAAGTTATAGTAACATATTAGTGATGATAAAATCAAGACTTCTCTATCTTAGAGTAAGAAGAAGAACGGGAACCAGAAGAAGAGTACATACTTGTTTAATCAGACACTATGGGTCGAAGTCAATTCGGGTGACTTGGGGAAAGCCAAATACGCTTTGAGGATAGATAGGAGGCATCAATATTTCTGAGTTGTTGCCCACTTAAATTTTGAGGCTTAATCGAACCTAACTCGTATCACAGAAACGATGAAAACCACTTTAAGTTATACCTGCTTACAACCTGTCTCTATATGTCATAATACAGCTAAACACGGATCTATGTGACAGTCACGTAGTTCGTATGATTCCTGTTCGGATCTTTTCTAAAACGTAGCAGTCCCTATCAAGACTGAAATTTGATCCCTTATGCTTTGTATTTTAAGTTTTTGTACTTAGATAGTTTTATGATTTTTAACTGGTTACTTAGAATTGATCATGTCATTTATCTCTTAAAGGAAAATTTATAACTTAATTGACAACTGTTAAAATTTTAAGGGTTAAATTTTGAAATTTTAGGCGATGTTATTGAACAGGCGAAGTTGTGAATAACTTCGCCTAGGCGAAGTTATCCGTAACTTCGCCTGCATAACAGAGCCTCTATATAAAGGATATTAAGGGTCAAACTGTTCATAACTTTATCCACAGCGAACTTATTTCCGGCGAACTTATATCCACAGTTACACCATCTCCGGCGAACTTGATATTTTACCTCGATTACGTGTTCTTTAATTCCGTTTTTCACACCGATCAAAGGTTCGAGATGTTGTTTTCTCATATAGTACAAATCAAGGGTCGTTTCGACCCGGTTATTAACCTCGAACCAATCGGTTTTGAAACCGATTCTCTTAACTTGTGTTTTTACGTGTTAAACACTATAATGATCGTCAACATGTCCTTAAAACTTGTGTTTACGAGTGCTTAATCGTCTAAAAACAAGCCGAATCATCAACTGCACGTTGTTCCATGAATCTCACTGTCGCCGATTCAGATTCAGGCGAAGTTAGGGTTTAGGCGAAGTTATCCGTAACTTCGCCCGAAGCTTAAGTTCGCCTGAGGCGAAGTTATCCGTAACTTCGCCCAGAACTTAAATTCGCCTGAGGCGATGTTGTGATGAGGCGAAGTTAACTTTAACTTCGCCTAAGATCAATTTTACTTAGTTTTAATTAGACGAACTTAAAGCTGAAGCGAAGTTGTTCCCAACTTCGCCTCAACTTTAACTTCGTCTATACAGAGTTTATCACAACTTCGCTCATGGTAACAAAGCGAACTTGTGCTACGTCTGTTTGTCGTTCTAACTTGGTTAGTTTGTTGCAGATATGGCTGCGGTAGCTGGTGCAGGAGGTGCAGGAGGCGATGATGGTGACAATCAGAGACAATTTTACCCGGGTCACAATATGTACATCACTCTTGACCCGGAGGCGAGCGGTGTGGACGACTACCGCGAGATTATCACGTTCCTCCTGCGCTCGAGGATCTTTCATGCGATCACAAACACGCTGCCGATATCTCTGCCGAATATCGAAGACTTCTGGCAGACGGTAGAATACGACTGCCGTGTGGAGCCCCCGGTAATGAGAGCAACGGTGAACAATTAAGTAGTTCAGTTCAATTCTGAACAGATCCGGGTGGCGCTACGATTTGGAGAAGAGACACGAGACGATCCTACAGAGTTCGTAGCTCCTTTTCGTGATGGAGCGTTTCTTCGAATGGGCTACTCTGGTCCATTAGGAGATACCCAGAGGAGGAAGGGTTTCCTTCTAGATCAGTGGCGCTTCCTCATGCACGTTATGATCGTGTGCATGTCGGGGAGGAAGTCGGGCACAGATGGTATGGGTGCGACCATGCAGTCTGCCATGACTGCACTGACCTATAACAAGCATTATAGTTTCAGTCAAATGGTCTTTTACGAGATAGACAGGCAAAGAAGGGCGATGTCTCGGGAGCGGTTCATCATGTACCCACGCTTTTTACAGATGATATTGAACCATGTCGCTCCGGCTCTACCTCAGAGACGCCCGATCAGATACGTGGAATCGGTGAGCAAACGTATCTTTGCTCAGTGCCGCACGTCAAGTGCGAGGAGCAATCCTGAACATCGTCCCAGGCATACTCCTCTATTTGGGTTTTTAATCAACCCAGAGTATGTTCCTGCTGGCGGGGACGAGTTCAGAGATCCTCAACCGCGACAGGCAAGAGCAACTCAAGCTGTTCCTGCTCCTGCTGTGCCTGTTGCGTCTACTGCAGAGGATATAGACCTTGACGCTGTTTTTGGAGGTCAAGGCTATTTTGACATGGATCATGTGGAGGAGGTGCAGGTCTCGGCTGCACAAAGTTTGGGTGTGAGTATGACTAGAGCAGCTACGTCGATGGCTGACTCCGATTTAGACGAGATTATGAATGAGGGGAGACGGTTGATGGTGTCTCGAGAGAGAACGATTGGGAAGAGGAAGAGAACAGAGGATGATGATGAGTCGGAAGAAGAAGAAGACATACATAAGCTGATTAGAAGATCAAGACGGGAGAGGACAGGTGCTGGCATGGGAGCTGGAGAGACTTCAAGGACTGTACGATTTGCTCCGGCCGCACTGTCTGGTATGACCATTGTTCCTTCTTCTGTACAGGTGACGAGTACAAGAGCTGCGGATGTTCCCGTGGTGGCTACATCAACGGCTGACATTCCATCCACCATTACCATCCAGACGTCGACTCCGGAGATCGTGTCACTACCACCTCCAACGCTTACTCAATCGGTGGTAGCTGCTCGTTTTGTGGAGTCAACGGTCGTCACAGCTGCAGGGTTATCAGGTATGATACCACCTGCGGTTACGCCTGCTTCTGGAGTCTCGCCTTCGCCAATGTCAGATTCAGAAAGAATAGCTTCACTAGAGCGGATCGTGGCAGAACAATCAAAGACTATTCAAAGCCTAGTGGAAGCAAATCAACTACAGGCATCCCTCCTGGTCGAGCATGGGAAAATCATAGATGCCTTGAAGGAGTTCTTGGCATCTCAGGGGAGATGAGCTGTAAAGGCGATGAGCTCAGAACGAAGAAGAGGAATGACCGAGACGATGATCCCAATGCATCGAAAGATGCAGGTGGTGAGCTGCCAAGAACTTCTGAAGCTCTTGGTACTTCCACAGCTGAGGGGGAGTCTACTGACGTGGCTGGTGGGTCCGGTGATGATGTGGTGTTAGTTGAAGATGATGTTATTGATGCGCTGAAAGAGCTTGATGATGATATGTTCAGTGACGATGTGCTGTTTGATGAAGATGTGCTGCCGAGTGATATGATTGAAAAGATCGGTGAGCAGATTGAGATTGAAGATGGAATAGAAGAGGGGGAGATAGTAGAAGAAAACGTTGAACACGAGATCCCTGAGGTTGAGAAAGCTGACGTGAGTGTTGAGATGGATGAGACTGAGTGGGAGGAGCAGCCTAGGTGGAAGGAAGGCTGTGCTCATTGGTTTATCAAGACCAAGAAGCCTGCTGTTCCAGCCATGTTCAAGAAAACTTATAACATTAAAGGCTATGCTGAGTCTAAGAAGGGAATCATCTGTTGGATTTATGATGAACATATCAAGTTGTTTGTGGTGAAGCGTTATGATGGCATCCAATACTTCAAGAGAATGTTGAGATCTTTCAACACGTTGCCGGAATGCGAGGTGAAGGATTTGGCCAGGTTGGGCCTGATAAACAGAAGTGACAACAATATGGCGAGAATGATTGAGAAGATTGTGTGGAAAGAAGGCATAAAGGAAAAGAAGTTTGAACTATTAAAGCCACAAAAGGGAAAGCTCGTGGAGGATACAGAGAGGGGATTGAGAGCAGATGGCAAGCCATGGATGCTGATGAAGTACAAGCCGATCCGATGCATCAAGGAGGTTCCAATGAAGAATATGCCTCAAGATGTGTTGAAGAATCTAAAATGGTGGTACGTTGATTGCCAGACTGCTGAAGCCGTGATGGAAGACGAAGATGAACAAGAAGTGCTGAGGGTGTATGACCCGATGCATCTTGTAAACTTATCACAAGCTGATTTGAAGATGCTCAACGAGAAAAAGATCTTTTATATTCCAGCTTGGAAGGATGAAGCAAGAAAGTATCAACGAGTTGTGACGGTGTGTGTTAGAGAAGGAGTGCACGCATGAAGATACAGGATTACAAGACAAGAGCTGAAAGATCAAGATATGAAGCTACTGCCAAGGGGGAGTCTGGTATCAGAGCACAGCCTGAGACTGACTTCGACCCATAGTGTCTGATTAAACAAGTATGTACTCTTCTTCTGGTTCCCGTTCTTCTTCTTACTCTAAGATAGAGAAGTCTTGATTTTATCATCACTAATATGTTACTATAACTTCAAATATTATTATTATTATTTTTTTTTATGAACAACATAGACTTCAAAGTAGAAATTAACTGCAAGTCCCGAATCTGGATCACTGCAGTATCTTGAGACGCTATCTTCACGGGAATCAGAACACACATGGGCTCGTGTATGACTGGGTAATCGCTTTTCTGCCTATCATTCGAAAAGATATATATGAAGACACGCAAAACTCTTAAGGAGTTTCCACGTAAAATTAAGTAAAATTAGTTTGTATCACGTCTACTTTTACGCACCAAAAAAAAGTTACCTTGACATACAATGATTGTCCTAAAGCCTTTTAAGCCTAATAACTTCACTAGTTAAGCACACAAAGTTAATATATCTATCATTTTCCAAGGTTGGATCAATTTTCCGTTTAACATAGCTAACGAACTTCTTACGAAGTAACAGACTTGAAAAATACTTTCATTTCCCTCGGCAAAATTTAAACAAAAATCGCCCCGACCAAAACAAAGTCTTCAGGTAAACGTCTATCCGAAGATCCAATGGATCAGCTGGACCGACCACATACTAGTATGTGTCCTTCTAACTAAGTATGATCGACTAATTTTAAGCGGAAGAAAGAAAAACTCATCATAAACCGCCCCGGTCACTATCAGCAATCTGGTTAATAGCTATCCTCAAAATCTACAAGTAGAAAATGAGGACCAAAACATATCCGAAGACAAGTCCTTCAAACTAATGTAACCGACATAATTTTAAGCGATTAGTGACGTTTTTTTTTTTTTTAAATAAATAAACAAGAAAAACATGGTTACTCGGGATTGATCATCCCATTCAGTTCAATAAGGTTTTGAAATCTGGATTTGTCAAACGCTTTAGTGTATAAATCAGCGAAATTATCAAGCGTATCCACCTTTTCAAGAATTATCAGTTTATTCTCAGCACAATCCCGTATGAAATGATGACGTATGTCAATGTGTTTAGTTTTACTATGTTTCACGGGATTGTTAGTTACTGAGATAGCAGCTGTGTTATCAATACAAATAGGAGTAAGTAAGAAATTCAGACCATAGTCGCGCAGCTGTTGTTGTATCCAAAGAACCTGAGAGCAGCAGTTGGATGCAGCCATGTATTCTGCCTCACAGGTTGAGATTGCGACTGAAGTCTGCTTCTTGCATTGCCACGACACCAATCTGCCACCAAGAAACTGACAACCTCCAGTTGTTGACTTCCGACTCTGATTGCACCCTCCATAATCAGAGTCTGTGTAAGCGACCAGCTCCAAGTCACCTCCTCTCGGGTACCACAACCCCAGCTTCGGCTTGCCCTTGAGATACCGCAGTATCCTCTTTGCACCTTTCAAATGAGATTCTTTTGGATTTGCCTGAAAACGTGCACAAAGACAAACAGCAAACATTATATCAGGCCTAGATGCAGTTAAGTACATTAAAGAACCTATTATCGCCCGATATTGAGTTGGGTCCACATCTGCATCACCGTCTACTTCAGCACCCAATTTGTGATTGACGCAGATTGGAGTATCATATGGAGAACTGTCCTCCATCTTGAAGCGCTTGAGCACATCATGAACATACTTTGTTTGATGAATGAACATCCCGTCCTTCCTCTGATCAACCTGCAATCCTAGAAAGAAAGTTAGTTCACCCATAGCACTCATTTCAAACCTTTTCTTCATGACGGCTTCAAACTCCTGACACATGGAGACTTTTGATGCAGCAAATATTATGTCATCCACGTAGACTTGAACCAGCAGGATGTCGCTTCCATCTCTTTTGAAGAACAATGTGCTATCAATTTTCCCTCTTTCAAAACCATTCTCGAGCAAGTAATCCGATAAAGTTGCATACCAGGCACGAGGTGCCTGATGTAATCCATACAAAGCCTTGCTCAACCTGTACACGTGATCTGGATAGTCTGGGTCAGGAAAACCCGGAGGTTGCTCAACATACACAACCTCATCAACTATCCCATTTAAAAACGCACTCTTCACATCTAGCTGAAACACCTTCATCTTTTCATAAGCAGCAAACGCCAGAAACAATCTTATGGCTTCCAATCTGGCAACAGGAGCGAACACTTCGTTATAATCAATCCCCTCTTGTTGATTAAAACCTTTCACGACAAGCCTCGCCTTGTTTCTTATAATGATTCCCTTATCATCTCTCTTGCACTTGAACACCCATTTTGTGCCTATCGCATGCACATTCTTTGGTTTTTCAACCAAAGTCCAAACTTCCATCTTCTCGAATTGAGCCAACTCTTCTTGCATGGCCTCGACCCACGAGCTGTCCTTTAAAGCCATTTGATAATTTTTCAGTTCAATCTGGCTTATAAAGCAGGTATACAGGCATTCATCGATTATTCCTGTCTCCTTAATGCTTGTATAAACACATGTATGTTCATTCAAGCTATTTCTCGTTTGTACACCTGAGGACACATCACCAATCACATTATCCAGAGGGTGATCTTTATGAATTCTCGTGGTCGGAACAGCACCGACATGCAAATTATCTTCCAAATTAGAAGAGATCTCATCAATGGTTGTTTCATGCTGAGAGTGAAAAGGATTGATAAATTCTTCTTCAGTTGAGGCAGCAGGGGGTACCGATAGTGTTTGATGAGGAAGGTTGACATTTTTCAATCAGCTGTTTTTGCAATAAATTTTCTTCCTCATCGAGTATCATCTTCGTCGCAGCTCTTTCTTCTTCTTCTTCAGAAATCTCCAAATTCGGTACGTTAAATGACTTAAAAAGCTTAACATAGTCGAAAAGCTCAGCAGGTCCATTGCTAGGTTTTGGCGGTTGGTAACTTGTGATGTCAGTGTTACACACCACCTCCACCTTGCAAGTCGAAGTATTGAAGACCCGTCTGTTGGGACTACCAACAACATAACCGACTAATATTCCTTCATCGGCTACTTCTCCAAATTTCGAATTTGTCTTCAAGATCGAACAAGGGGACCCGAATGGTTCAAGACCACTCAAGTTGGGCTTCCTTCCATGCATTAGCTCGTAACAAGTTTTACCAAGTCTCTTAACGGTTAATACTCTATTCAGAGCATAGCAGGCTGTAGCAACTGCTTCAGCCCAGAACATCACAGGAAGCTTTGAATCTGCCAGCATAGTCCTGGCTCCTTCAATTAAAGTTCGGTTCTTCCTTTCAGCCACTCCATTCTGTTGTGGAGTATACGGAGCGCTGTATTGATGTTCAATTCCTTTCTGAAGACAGAAGATCTCCATTTCAAAGTTCTTGAACTCCGTACCATTGTCACTTCTGATGAACTTAACTGTTTTACTCATGACGTTCTCAACTTTAGTAATCAAACTCTTCACCATTTGAGCCGTCTCATCTTTCGATTTCAGAAAATATACCCACGAATATCGCGAGTAGTCATCAGTGATCACCAAGCAGTAAGAAGTACCTCCTAGACTTTTTACATTCACGGGACCGAAGAGATCCATGTGAAGCAGTTCTAGAGTATTGGCAATTGAGTTGACCTTCTTGGTGAGATGGGATTTCTTATGTTGCTTTCCCTTCTTGCATGCAATACATTTGTCTTCAAAGTTAAAACTTTTCAAGGGAACGCCCATCACAAGCCCATTCTTGACAATGTGGTTCATCTTCCGAAGATGAATGTGCCCCATCCTTCTGTGCCATAGTTCGGATTCTGATTCACTTGCTTTTGTCATTAAACATGATTCTCCCAAGGCCATTTCAGTAGACCTCATATCCATCACATACGTATTTGTATCACGTGGAGCTGTCATCACTATCCACTCTTCTGGTATCTGAAAACCAGGCTTCAACACGATCGCCTCATTCTTCGTGAAGTGAACAGTATACTCCTTATCACAAATCTGCGACACACTCAGCAGATTGTGCTTCAGCTCTTCCACAAAATTCACATTCTCAAGTGTCATCTTCCCATTGGACACCGTACCTTTTCCCGTAATCCTTCCTCCACTTTCACCAGCAAAACTAACTCTCGCTCCCTGAACAGGTTTTAAGTCGTGCAACAAGTATTTGTTGCCCGTCATGTGCCGGGAACAGCCGCTATCTACAATCCAAAGACTGTGGGCAGCCCTGTTCAACTGTTCCTGCACAATAAAGCAAATGATTAGAATCTAGGGACCCAAGACCAATTGGTCTTGGATCTATACATCCCGTACTTCTGCTTTCCAAAGTTAGCATTTGGATAATTCCTATCAGTCCAATTAGGAAATCTCCTTGGAAATTGAGTGTGAGGCCTTCCAAACCTATGCGTATTGAAAGTATTATATCTTACGGTTTGGTGATTAGCATTGTAAAACTGAGGTTTGTTTCTCTGAAAACCTGAATTAGTTACATTTTGAAACTTTGAAGGGTTTTCATTTTTAAAATTACCATTAAGCTTATGCTCAGTTTTAATAGGCCTCACGCCTCTGAATTTAGGTGTCAGAGGACAATCTGCAACAAGATGTCCTAACTTATTATATCTAAAACAACACCTATACTCCATTTTCTTCTCAAAGGTTGTTTTGGATGTCGAGGCAGTGTTACCGGCCGTTCGTCTCACATAAGGTGGGACGTACGGGTTGAGTGGAGTATTCTTTTTAGGAGATTTATCTTTTTCTCCACCAGTGGGTAACACTACCTTCTCATTTGTCTTACCCGATTCGGACAACTTATCCGAATCTGATGAGACTGGACTCGTAACAGAAATATTCACACTTGAAACAGGCGAACTCGTTTCGCCACTACTAACACTCGGTTCTTTACTTGTAACCTTGATAGGAACTGTCTGAGGAACTTCAAAATCAGCAAATTTCTGTACACTAGGGTTAAAAGTGTAATTGTGGTTATACGGTGGCGGAACCTCGTGATAACCAATTCCTCCTCTCTTTGTAGAGGTACCTTGATCACTAACAAGGTGATCAAGAATAGCTGAGGAATTTCTGAACTGTTCTAGTTTTCGGTTCAGTTCCACCACTTTCACCTGGTGGTCAGCAATCTGCTTTTCTCGTTCAGCAATCAGTTTAGTTTTTTCTTCTAAAACCTCATAACTTAGATCAATTGCTTCAATTTTTTCAGCAAGTTTAGTTTTTAAGCTTTTAACATCTTTTTCACATGCTTTAATTTTAACTTTGTAACTGTTTTCTCTTGCTTTTGTGAAGTGATGATCTTCTTTAAGAGTTTTAAATTCAGCATCTAAACGAACATACTGATCAGTTATGGTAGCAAGTTGCTCAGACAAATTCTCACATTTAGTACAGATAGATTTAGAACTTACCTCGGAGATTTGATCATTGTTATCTGCCATGAAAGCTTTTTCCTTACCAGTAGCTTTCTCTTCTCCGGTAGTCTTCTCACGTTCTTCACTCTCAACCTTAGCCATATTTGCCTGTTCACCATTTTCATTCAAATGCAGGTTCCAGTTGTATTCACCTGCTTCTCTAGACAGCATGGCATTGATTTCCTTATTATTCCCAGTGTGCTGTGCAGGCCTGCCTTGACCACGTTCAACTCTCTCGTTTCTGCAATCCTTGGCAAAGTGCCCGTTTTGTTGACAGTTATAGCACCTCACTTTGGACTTGTCGAACCCTGGCCTGCCACCAACAAACTTTCTCCCCGTCTTTCTCATGAACTTCTTCACTCTCCTCACTATCATGGCCATCTGCCATTGTAAATCCATCTCCTCCAGATCATCAGCATCGATCTGGTCGTAGTCTTCATCTAGCATCGCTGGATCAACCACCTTTCCTTGAATGTAGTTTTCATAAGAAGCAATAAATGAAGCATAGAGGCCAAACTACTCTTCAGCAGATTTGACGCTCATTGGCATCTTAGAGTAATTCTTGCTTGAGGAACTTGAAGATCCACTATTCTGGCTTGCAGTCTGCTGAGTACCACTTGATCCACCCGCAACAAAGCAAACATCCCCATTTGAATTTACTGACACATGCCCCTCCTGTGAAGAATTTGCACCCGACTCACCTTTCGAGTAGTAGGCGGCAGAGTCAGTCTTTGAACTTGTATTGGAGTTCACTTTCGCACCGTACATGCCTGGATCTTGAACCTGATCCATAGATGTTTCTTTTCTAACCATATTAAGCTCAAAAGTTCTGAGCTTGTTAACAGCGGTTTCAAGATCATACGTAGAGAAGTCCTTGTCTTCCCTCATCAGTACAGTATACATCTCCCATTTTGGTGGGAGAGCATCGAGAAGTTTTTCTACAATCTCTTCTTCTCTGTAGGAAATGGAGTAGTTACTCAATTCAGTCATTAGATGATAATATCGAGTGATAATATCATCAAGAGATTCGTTCTTTAAGTACTTAAAGACTGAAAATTGAGTTTTCAGCAGCTTTATCTTTGAGGCCCGAATGCCTACATTTCCTTCGAATCTGCTCTCAAGAGCTTCCCAAAGCTCTCTAGCTGATGTATACTTTCTGAAAGTATGGAGGATCTCCTGTGGAAGAGCCATTGTGATTGCAGCATGAGCCTTGCTTTCGGCTTCATACATCTTCTTCTCCTCTTCTTCCATTTTACTGTATTTCTTTATTTGGTCTCGACCCTCATACTCCATGATCGGTGGAATATATCCATCTTGGATGCATACCCACATTTTTGCATCCTGGTACTTAACATACTGTATGAACCGATCCTTCCACGCAACAAAGTCGGTTCCCTTCAGCAACCTTGGGGCCTTTGTAGCTGACCCCGCTTCAACTTCCATCTTGACAAGCTCTGAAATATTGATTGACGACATCCTTCTTGAAGACTATGAAACCCGAAAAATTCTGTAATGGGCGAAGTTAGAAAAATTTCTTCGAAACAGTACTGTAGGCGAAGTTAAGTATAACTTCGCTTAAGTAATAACTTCGCTGGATCCTTCTTAAATTCGCGTAACTGGGCGAAGTTGAGAATAACTTCGCTTAGGATAAGCGAACTTAGAAAGTAAGCGAACTTGAAGAGAACTTCGCTGAACTAGGCGAACTTGAGAAGAACTTCGCTGAGGTAGGCGAAGTTGAGGAGGTAGGCGAAGTTGTGAATAACTTCGCTTCTCCTTATATCTTCGCTGAAACCCTACGAATCCTGACGGCAACTTCGCCTGATGAACAGCAACTTCGCCTGACGAACTGAAACTTTCTGCAGATCTGAAAATCGAATTTTAACGACGATTTTGACGGTTTGAAGGCTTGAACACACTTGTAGGAGGCTAGAATGAGCAACAACACCAAAAACTCGTCCCGGTAATACCCGAAATGGAACGAATTCTACACCCGCGTGAATATCCCGAACCACACAATCGAGCAAATGCTCTGATACCAATTGTAGGTTTCCTTGACGGATCACACGAGATATCCCGATATACACAGGTGCGGAATCCCTGTGTAGATCGTTACGGACGTAGAATATAATCACACAAACACACGTACACACGATACGAACAAAACTCACGTTATATTGATAACTCGAACCGTGTTACTTACAGACTCACGTCAATAGACTCATGTAAACTGAACTCGATCAACCAAAACGCTAACTTACCAACTGATTATCTGATTAACCTTAAACCGTAAACAGTAAACTTCTTAAATACACGACAACTTCGCCTCAGGCGAAGTTGTCAATAACTTCGCTCGTTGAACAAGTTCGCCTAGGCGAACTTGTCAACAACTTCGCTTGGTTAACAAGTTCGCCTAAGCTAACTTGTCAACAACTTCGCTGTTACACAAACAATTACATAAACAATATTACAGACTCGATTACAGACTTTATACATATGAACTACTGACATCTATGCACCAACATAATTGCTTATTTGAACGCATTTGGAGAGATCCATCATATTCACATTATTAGTATGATCATACGATCGTCATAGTAGCCAAAGACCACTTCGCAAGACGATAGTTTACCGACACTCATTAATTGCTCATTTGCTTTAATTGTTTATCTCATAAAGGACGGTTTTGCTCTTTTCATATTATATTGTATTTAACCGACTGATGTTGTTGATGCATAATTTCAGTAGTTCAGTATCTCGTGTTTTGTATGTGTCTGTAATCGTATTAGATTGTGTGTTTTGGTTTTTGAATATTGTTTTACACAAGTTCGCCTGGGATGTAGGCGAACTTGGAGATAAGCGAAGCTATGACAACTTCGCCTAGTATGTTAGGCGAAGTTGTCGAGGTTATATAAACCTCACTTCGGCTTATCTTAAAGGGAAGTTTTTACGAACGTGTTGGTGATTATCGATATCACGTGTTGAAGTGTTGCAATACAATCGTGTTTATTAGTATTGTGACGTGTGTTTGTTTATCGGTTCAACGTATTATCTATCTTACGCTCGTATCGTATTACGTGGGGATTCTGCACCTTCGTGTTACGAGATACTCCTGTGTAGATCCGGCTGGGAACCTACAATTGGTATCAGAGCTTTTGCTCGTGATTGTGTGGTTCGGGATTATCACACGGGTGCTAAGATCGTTCCGTTCGACTATTCGCGGAACGAGTTTACGTTGAAATACCTAGTTTTTGTGTCTTGCCCATCTCCCACCATCAAATATAACCCAATACACCTTCGCATATCTCGCAATACGTCCAATTAAAAACTACAAAAACTCGTGTTCATCAGGCGAAGTTGCCATCATCTTTCGTAGGTTTTAAGCGAACTTATAAGGTTTAAGCGAAGTTATAGTGAAAGGCGAAGTTAAGAACAAGCGAAGATAAGCACAAGCGAAGTTAAGGAAGCGAAGTTAAGAAGCGAAGATAAGCACAAGCGAAGTTATGCACAAGCGAAGTTCTGATAACTTCGCTATCTGAACACTGTTTAAAAAAAATAAATAAATAGAAAATAAATACTTTCTTTGTATTTCTAGTCGTGTTTCTTTCAACTATGACTTCAATAAACATTACAGAACTGGTAAAAATGGAGGTTGAAGCCGGTTCAGCAACTAAAGCTCCAAAAATGCTTAAGGGTACCGATTTCGTTGCATGGAAAGATCGGTTTGAACAGTATGTGAAGTATCAAGATGCTAAGATGTGGGTTTGCATTCAAGATGGATACATTCCACCAACATCCTTGTTTGAAGGTCGTGAACAAATTAAGAAGTACAGTAAGATGGAAGAGGAGAAAAAGAAAATGTATGAGGCAGAGAGTAACGCTCATGCAGCAATAACAATGGCTCTTCCACAAGAGATTCTTCATACCTTCAAGAAGTACAAAACTGCTAGAGAGCTATGGGAAGCACTAGAAAATCGATATGAAGGTAATGTGGGGATACGTGCTTCCAAGACAAAGCTGCTAAAAACCCAATTCTCTGTGTTCAAGTATTTGAAAAATGAATCACTTGACGATATCATCACAAGATATTATCACTTGATGACCGAACTTAGTAATTACTCCATTGAATACAAAGAATAAGAGATAGTAGAGAAACTCCTTGATGCTCTTCCACCGAAATGGGAAATGTACACTGTTCTGATGAGAGAAGATAAGGACTTTACCAAGATTGATTTGGAGACAGTGGTCAATAAGTTATGAAATTTTGAACTTAACATGGTTCGGAAGGAGACACCAACTGATCAGGTTCAGGATCCGGGAATGTATGGTGCGAAAGTAACTCCAAGCTCAAGTTCAAAATCAGAATCATCTGCCTACTACTCAAAGGGAGAATCAACTCGCGATGGTCATGTGATTCTCAATATGGATGGCGACGTATGTTTCGTAGCTGGAGGTAGTAATCTTTCAAAACCTCAAGCCACAACTGGAAATTTCTCGTCAAATGTTCCAAGCTATAACTACTTACAGATGCCCATGAGTGTTAAATCAGCTGAACAACAGTTTGCTTTCTATGCATCCTTCATTGCATCTTATGAGAACTACATCAAAGGTAAAAT
This sequence comes from Bidens hawaiensis, assembly GCF_021521415.1. Lineage (NCBI taxonomy): Eukaryota > Viridiplantae > Streptophyta > Magnoliopsida > Asterales > Asteraceae > Bidens > Bidens hawaiensis. The sequence goes on from NW_027505863.1 coordinate 138,840, forward strand.
AGTCGACCCTGCAACTTTGGATGAATATTATGATCAGATCGATGCTGATGATTTGGAAGAGATGGACCTGCAGTGGTAGATGGCTATGATAGTAAGAAGGGTAAAGAGATTCATGAAGAAAACGGGTAGAAAGTTCGTTGGAGAAAGACCAGGGTTTGATAAATCAAAGGTTCGATGTTACAACTGTCAACAAAATGGTCACTTTGCTAAGGAATGTACAAATGAGAGAGTCGAACGAAGTCAGAACAGGCCTGCACAACAGAATGGGGGAGGTAGTGAGAATAGGGCTATGGTATCTAGACAGAATGGTGGATACAACTGAAATATACAAGTTGAGGAAGTGCTCGAATAGGCTAATTTGGTAAACATCAAAACTGGAGGAAGTGAGAAGGAGACGGGAGAAAATCAAGCATATATGGCAGAAGTGAACGATCAGCTCTCTGAGGTAAGTTCTGAACTTCATTGTATACAATGTGAAAATCTGTCTGAACAATTGAAAACAATAACTGATCAGTTTGTTAGTTTGGACACACAATTTAAAACCTTAAAAGAAGATCATCACTATACTAAAACTAGAGAAAACAGTTACTCGGTAAAAATAAAAGCTAGTGAAAAGGATATCAGAAGTCTTAAAGCCAGTCTAGCTAAAAAAATACAAGTAATTGATCTTAGTTATGAAGTGTTAGAAGAAAAAACCAAACTAATTGCTGAAAAAGATAAACAGATAGCTGATTACCAGGTAAAAGTAGTGGAACTAAACAGAAAAATTGAACAATTTAGAAATTCATCAGCAATGCTAGATCACATCATAAGTGTTCAACGTTCCCCGGTTAACAAAGGGGGAATTGGATTTTCTGAAGTTCCACCACCGTATAACAATAACTATACTTATAATCCTAGTAATCAGCAATCTGCGAATGTTGAGATTAGTCAGACAGTTCCAATCAAAATTTCTACTAAAGAACCTGAAGTTAATAAGAGCGAGACGAGCAAGTCAAGTTCTAACGTTGCGATCTCTGTCCCTAGCTCTGTCTCATCAAATTCGGACAAATCATCCGAATTGGGTGAGATAAAAGAAGAGGTAGTGTTACTAAAACGTGGGGAGGAATATAAGCCCGATAAAAAGAATTCTTCCCTAAATCCGTCTGTCCCACCATATGTTAGACAAACGGGTAGTAATGCAACCTCGACATCTGTAACAACTGTTGAGACGAAAGTTGAAAACAGAAGTTGTTTTAGATGCAATCAAGTAGGACACCTTATTGCTGATTGTCCTCTAAACCAGAGAAAATTTAGAGGTATGAGGCCTCCGAAAACTGAGAATACGACGAATATTAATTATGATACTAGTAAGAATGCGAACACACCAAATTTCAGACATTGGACTAATCCAAGATTTCAAAGAAATCGGTCTCATTTTTTCCCAGTTAACTACCAAACCAACAATTATAATTCAGCTAATTCACTAAGGTTTGGATGGCCTCATAGCCAATCCTCTAGAAGGGTTCCTTTCAGAACTTACAGAAATCATCCTCAAACTGACTTTGGGCAACCAAAGTACTGGATGCCGATCAACAGATTTAATCGACCCAATACCAGTAGGTCTTGGGTCCCCAGATTTTAATCTATTTCTTTAATTGTGCAGGAACAGTCAAACAGGGCTGTAAACAATATGTGGGTTGTTGACAGTGGTTGTTCCCGGCACATGACTGGTAACAAGAAATTGTTACGTGACTGGAAATCTGTTCAAGGAGAAAGGGTTAGTTTCGCTAGAGAGAGTGGAGGTAGAATCAGTGGTATTGGAATTGTGACTAATGAAAGAATGAAGTTAGATAAGGTGAATTTTGTGGAAGAGTTGAAGCATAACTTGTTGAGTGTGTCTCAAATTTGTGACAAAGAATACACGGTGCATTTTACTACAAATGAGGCAATCGTTCTTTATCCTGGTTTCAAGATACCAGAGGCCTGGGTGGTGATGAGAGCTCCAAGATAAAAGAACACGTATGCAATGGATATGAGGTCAATTGAGATGACAACAGAAGAGTCATGTCTTCTGTCAAAGGCAACCGAGTCTGAGTCAGAGTTATGGGATCGAAGAATGGGACATATACATCTTCGCAAAATGAATTACATTGTCAAGAATGGGCTGGTGCTTGGAGTTCCCTTGAAGAATTTTAACTTTGAAGATCAATGCTTGTCGTGCAAGAAGGGAAAGCAACACAAAAAACCTCATCACTCTAAGAAGGTTAACTCAATTGTCAGTACCCTAGACCTACTTCACATGGATCTCTTTGGTCCCGTGAATGTAAAGAGTCTAGGTGGAACGTCATACTGCTTGGTTGTAACCGATGATTACTCTCGATACTCTTGGGTATACTTTCTGAAGGCAAAAGATGAGACAGTTCAGTTGGTAATTAACTTGATTACCAAGGTTGAAAATATTGTTGGGAGAAAGGTTAAGTACATCAGGAGTGATAATGGTACAGAATTCAAGAACTACCAGATGGAGATGTTCTGCTTACAAAAAGGGATAGAACATCAGTACAGCGCCCTGTATACTCCGCAGCAAAATGGGGTAGCTGAGAGGAAGAATAGAACGCTAATCGAAGGAGCCAGAACCATGCTGGCAGATGCTAAACTTCCCGTGGTGTTCTGGGCTGAAGCTGTTGCCACAGCCTGTTATATCCTTAATCGTGTTTTAACTGTTAAAAGATTAAATAAAACTTGTTACGAACTCATGCATGGTAGAAAGCCAAACTTGAATGGTCTCGAACCTTTCGGTTCCCCATGTTTGATATTAAAGACAAACACAAAATTTGGTGAGAAAGCCGATGAAGGTATTTTAGTCGGATATGTTGTTGGGACTCCCAACAGAAGAGTCTTTAATTTATCGAACAACAAGGTTGAGGTGGTATGTAACACTGACATTACGAGTTACAAATCACCAAGGCCTAGCATGGGACCCGCTGAAGCTTTCGACTATGATAAACTATTCAAATCTTTTAATATGCCTTACTTGGATTTTGCAGAAGTTGATGAGAAAATTGCTTCACAGATTCTGTATGACGAGGAGGAGAATATTGTGCAACGTCCGCGATACGACGAAAGTCAACCTTCCTCGTCAAGTGCCGTTGATACTCCTGCCGCCTCTACTGAAGAAGAATTCTACAATCCATTTCACTCTCAACATCAATCAAACACTGATGAACTCTCTTCGAATTTAGAAAACAATCTGGAAGTCGGTCCGGTTCAGACTACTGGAATTCACAAAAATCACCCTTTGGAGAACGTGATAGGTAATCTGTTTGACGGTGTTCAAACAAGAAGAAGTTTGGATGAACACACATATGTTTACGCAAGCATTAAAGACAAGGGTATCATAAATGAATGCTTGTACACCTGCTTAATCAGCCAGATTGAACCGAAGAATTATCAAATGGCTCTAAAGGATAGCTCGTGGGTCGAAGCCATGCAAGAAGAATTAGCACAGTTTGAGAAGATGGAAGTATGGAAATTAGTTGAAAAACCACATAATGTAATTGCTATCGGTACAAAGTGGGTTTTTAAATGTAAGAGAGATGAGAAAGGGATAATCATACGGAACAAGGCAAGGCTGGTTGTAAAAGGGTTTAATCAGCAAGAAGGAATCGACTACAACGAAGTGTTTGCTCATGTGGCAAGATTGGAGGCAATTCGACTATTTTTGGCATTTGATGCACACAAAGAGATGAAAGTGTTCCAGTTAGATGTGAAAAGTGTCTTTCTTAATGGTAAAGTCGATGAGGTGGTGTATGTTGAACAACCTCCGGGATTCTCTGACCCAGATTATCCTGATCATGTGTACAAACTGAGTAAAGCTCTATATGGGCTACATCAGGCACCTCGTGCCTGGTACGCAACCTTGTCCGATTACTTGCTTGAGAATGGGTTCGAAAGAGGAAACATCGATAGCACGCTGTTTGTCAAGAGAAAAGGGGGAGATTTTCTACTAGTTCAAGTCTATGTGGACGACATCATTTTTGCTGCATCAAAAGTCGCCATGTGTCAGGAATTTGAAGCAGTCATGAAAAAGAGGTTTGAAATGAGCGCCATGGGCAAATTAACTTTCTTTTTGGGATTGCAAGTAGATCAGAAGAAAGATGGGATGTTTATTCATCAAACAAAATATGTCCATGATGTGCTCAAACGCTTCAATATGGACGATAGCACCCCATTTGATACTCCAGTTTGCGTCAACCACAAACTGGGTGCTGATTCTGACAGTGATGAAGACGTTGATCCCACCCAATATCGAGCAATCATAGGTTCTTTAATGTATCTAACTGCATCTAGACCTGATATTATGTTTGCAGTTTGTCTTTGTGCTCGTTTTCAGGCAAGCCCGAAGGAATCTCACATGAAGGGAGTGAAGAGAATATTGCGGTATCTCAAAGGCAAGCCTAAGTTGGGATTGTAGTACACGAAAGAGGGAGAACTGGATTTGGTAGCTTACACAGATTCTGACTATGGAGGTTGCAATCAGAACAGGAAGTCAACAACCGGTGGATGTCAGTTTCTGGGAGGAAGATTGGTGTCGTGGCAGTGCAAAAAGCAGACCTTAGTAGCCATTTCCACCTACGAAGCAGAGTACATGGCAGCATCGAACTGCTGCTCCCAGGTTCTTTGGATACAACAGCAATTGCGCGATTACGGTCTGAATTTCACTCAAACTCCTATTTGCATTGATAACACTGCTGCAATCTCAGTAACTAACAATCCCGTCAAACACAGCAAAACTAAACATGTTGACATTCGTCATCATTTTATACGAGATTGTGCTGAGAAGAAATTAATTGTGCTTGAAAAGGTTGATTCTTTGGATAATATCTCCGATCTTTTTACTAAAGCGTTTGACCGATCCCGTTTTCAAAATCTTGTTGAGCTGAATGGGATGATCAATCCCGAGTAACCTTGTTTTTCGTTTTTATTTAAAAAAAAACATCACTATCGCTTAGAATTATGTCGGTTGCTTCAGTTTGAAGGACACATCTTCGGATATGTTTGGTCCTTACTTCTACTAGTAGATTGTAAGGATAGCCATTAACCAGATGACTGAAAGTGACCGGGGCGGTTTATGATGGGTTTTTATTCTTTCGCTGAAAAATAGTCGTTCATACTTAGTTAGAAGGACACATACTCGTATGTGGTCGGTCCAGCTGATCCATTGGATCTTCAGGATAGCTGTTTACCTGAAGACTTTGACTTGATCGGGGCGATAGAATTAAAATTATTTTTTTCGGGAGATGATATAAATTTTCAAGTCTATAACTTCGTAAGAAGTTTCAATACAATGTTTAAAAGAAAATTGATCCAACCATGGAAAGTGATAGAAAAACTAATTCTGTGTGCCTAACTGGTGAAGTTATTAGGCCTAAAAGACTCTAGAACAGCCATTATATGTTAGGGTAGCTTTCTATGGTGCGTAAAAGTAGAAGTGATACAAACTAAATCTCCTCGATTTAATGTGGAGGATCATTCTGAGTTGTGCGTGTCTCCATATACATCTTTCCGAATGATAGGCAGAAAAGTGATTACCCAGTCATACACGAGCCCGTAAGTGTTCTGATTCCCGAGAAGATAGTGTCAAGTACCTGCAGTGATCCAGATTCAGGACTTGCAGTTGTCTATAATTTGAAGTTGTATTCATGTCTTTATTAAAAAAAAACATATATGTTGTTAAGCCTTCGGAAGCTTAGGTTGTTTCAAATATCAATAAAAAGGCAAGAAAGAGAACGGGAAGAAGACTCTAAAGATCGATGTGTGCTTACTGTTTAATCAGACACTACGGGTCGAAGTCAACTCAGGGTGACTTGGGGAAAGCCAAATACGCTTTGAGAATAGATAGGAGGCATCACAATCTCTCATGTGATGTCCATCTAAAGTTTGAGCTTAATTAAACCTAATCCGTATCACAGAAGCGATGAAAACCATACTAAGTTTTATACCTGCTTACAACTTGTTTCTTTATGTCATAATATCGCTGAACATGGATCTATGTGACAGCCACTAAATTAGTATGATTCCTGTTCGGATCTTTTCTAAAACATGCAGGTTCCTCGTCAAGACTTAAATTTGATCCCGTTTAATTAATTATCTTTACTGTATTTTATGTTTTATACCTTGGTACGTTTTAGTAAACACTTGGTTACTAGTTTTGATTCCTTTCTCTTTAATCTAATTTAAGGCGATGTTGTTTATTAAGAAGTTGGATCAGGCGAAGTTATCATCACAGCGAAGTTAACCAGCGCAGTTGTCACAGGGGCGAAGTTAACCTTAACTTCGCCCATGTATTTTCAAACCTATATAAGGGGTCAACTTGGTCAAACACTTTCAAAACTATCAGAAACACGGCGAACTTATACCCACACTTCTACCCTCGGCGAACTTAAACATTGAATCGAACCTCATTATTATCTGTTTCTTGTCCGAGATAAAGGTGTGTAGGATCGGTTAAACCTGTAATTCATATTAATGGTATTAATCAGAAGCCTTTGTGGTCCGATTTGTGACATAGTTTGTGAAACCCTTTAAACACCCGTTAAACTATCTGTTTCTACTGTGTTTGTAACCCATTTAGTCTTCTAGATCTCAATAGAACTATCTTTTCATGTTTTGTTGCTCAAATACTTCAAACAAAACCTTGATCGGATCACAGTAATACGCCGTTTCAGTTACAGGCGAAGTTAGGGTTTAGGCGAAGTTGTCCTCAACTTCGCCTTAGGTATAACTTCGCATGTTCAAGATTACTTTAATCAGGTGTTCTGGTTTGTTCTCAGGCGAAGTTAGGGTTAGGCGAAGTTAAACTCAACTTCGCCTTATGTTTAACTTCGCCTGCTCAAGCTTTTATCATTAACTTCGCCTGCTCAAGCTTTTATTATTTAGAAGTTCATTAGATGTTATCATAACTTCGCTCATGGTAACAGGCGAAGTTATGATCTGCTACGTCGATGTTCTAACTTAGACCGTTTGTTGTGCAGGTATGGCTGCTGTGGCAGGGGCTGGTGGTGCTGGTGGTGACGAAGGTGGTGACAACAACCGACAGTTCTTTCCGGGTCACAACATGTATATCACTTTGGATCCGGATGCTAGTGGTATCAACGACTATCGCGAGATCATCTCCTTCCTCATTCGCTCACGTATTTTTCACGCCATCACTACTACTCTCCCCATTTCTCTACCAAATATTGAAGACTTTTGGCGAACGGTAGAATATAACTGTAGAGTTGATCCTCCGGTTATGCGCGCTACAGTGAACAATCAGGTGGTGCAGTTCTCGACAGATCAAATCAGACTCGCCTTGCAGTTCGGGGCTAAAACTACAGATGATCCAACAGATTTTTCGGCTCCATTCAGAGATGGTGCGTTTCTACGTATGGGCTATTCGGGTTCGTTGGGTGACACTCAAAGAAGAAAGGGATTTCTATTAGATCAGTGGCGTCTTCTGATGCACGTGATGATAGTGTGCATGTCTGGTCATAAAGCTGGTACAGACGGTATGGGGGCAATGATGCAATCTGCAATGACAGCCTTGACTTACAACAAGCCATACAGCTTTAGTCAGATGGGGTTTTATGAAATTGATCGTCAGAGACGCGCGGTCGCCCGAGAAAGATTTTTAGTGTACCCGAGATTTTTACAGATGATTTTGAATCATGTAGCCCCTACGCTGCCTCAACGACTAACTATCCGTTATGTTGAGAGTTTAAGTAAGAGAATCTTTGCGCAATGTAGGTCATCAAGTGCTCGTAGCAAACCAGAGCTTCGTCCGCGGCACACTGCATTGTTTGGTTATTTGGTGAACCCTGCTTATATTGCTCCTCCAGGAGATGAATTTCGTGACCCGGCACCACAACAGGCTGATGTTCCTCAACCACCTGTACTGCCTGCTGACCCTGTTGCAGCTCCGGAAGAACAGGTCGATCTTGAAGCAGCCTTTGGTGGGCAAGGGTTCTTTTACATGGAACAAATTGATCCAGCTGCTGATATTCGAGCCCCAGTAGCTGAGGCATCTGGTGTAAATGTTTCGATGGTAGCTACGTCTGTAGCGGATTCTGAGAGAACCGACTCTGACTCCTCCACTGATGATATCGCTGAAGCACAACAGATTCTGGTCAGACAAGAAAGAATACATGGCAAGAGAAAGAAAGACTCGGATGACAGTGAATCTGACTATGAGGAGGAGTTAGACAAGTTGATACGAAGATCGAAGAAGTTCAGAGCTGGTTAAAGTTCAGGAGTGGGTGAAAGCTCAAGGGTGGTTCGTTTTTCTCCACCCTCGTTATCTGGTATGACTATGGTTCCTGCTTCGATGACTGTGACAGTACCGATCACCTCAAGTGTTCCCGTGGTGACTACATCATCATCATTTGGTATTCCACCAACCACGTTTCAGTTTTCTGCTCCGGAGATAGTTTCCTTGCCACCTCCTACTGTTACTCCATCGGAGGTTGTTGCAAGATTTGTTGAGTCAACGTTGGTAGCTACTGCGGGGTTATCGGTAACAATACCACCCGCGGTTACTGTTCAGCCTGCCTCTGATACTCCAGCCAGTTTGGGAATACCTCCACCTTATGCTCAAGACGTTTCACACATGCGTTTTAATTTTGATGCTACCTTGTCTGATACTGAAAGGATAGCTGCTCTTGAACGGGTAGTTGCTGAACAGACAAGAATCAATCTAATCCAGACTCAAGCTATCCAGCGACTTGTAGCATAAAATCAGATCCAATCGTCCCTCCTTGTTGAGCACGGTAAACTTTTGATGCTCTAAAACAGTTCTTAGCATCTCAGGGGGAGACGAGTTGCAAGGGCGACGAGTTGAGAACCAAGAAGAGACAAGATAGAGATGATGATCCCAATGCATCGAAAGGTGCAGGTGGTGAGTTGCCAAGAACTGAACAAACTCTTGGGACTTCCACATCTCAGGGGGAGTCAACTGGTACGGCAGGTGGATCAGGTGGTGAAAATGTTGTGGTTGTGGATGATGAGGAAATGTTGGATGATGATGATGTGGTAACTATTGAGGAGATTGAAAAGATATGAGAACAGATTGTGATTGATAGTGAGATAGAAGAAGGAGAAATTGTGGATGATAGTGTAGAACATGATATTCCAGACGTTGACAAGGTGAATGTGAGTCAGGATATGGATGTGTCAGATGAGTCTGAGTGGGAAGAACAACCGAGATGGAAAGAAGGCTATGCTCAGTGGTTTGTTAAGACAAAGAAGCCAGCGGTTCCAACAATGTTCAAAAAGAGTTACAATATCAAGGGGTATGCTGAGTCGAAGAAAGGTATTATTTGTTGGCTGTATGATGAGCAGTAAAGTTACTTGTGATTAAACGCTTTGATGGGATTCAGTATTTTAAGAGGACGTTGAGATCTCTCAATACCTTTGCCTGAGTGTGATGTGAGGGATTTGGCTAAATTGGGATTGATTAATAGGAGTGATGACAATATGGCCAGAATAATTGGGAAGATTTTGTGGAAAGAAAATGTGAAAGAGAGAAGTTTGAGTTGTTAAAGCCTCAGAAAGGGAAGCTAGTTGAAGATAAGGAAAGAGGAATGCGAGCTAATGGCAAACCTTGGATGGTGATGAAATATAAGCCGATTCGGTGTTTGAAAGAAGTGCCGATGAAGATAATGCCCAAGATGTTTTAAAGAGTCTCAAGTGGTGGTATGTTGATAGCCAAACAGCTGAAGCTGTTATGGAAGATGAAGACGAACATGAAATTCTGAGAATGTATGATCCCATGCACTTGGTAAATTTGTCTCAAGCTGATTTGCAGGTACTAAACGATAAGAAGATATTCTACATTCCTGCGTGGAAAGATGAAGCCAAGAAGTACCAGAGGGTGGTATATGTCTGTGTAAGACAGGGCGTTCATGCTTGAAGACGGGTGACACAAGATTTTTGGGATTGCTAGACACGAGAATGAAGATAGAGATATGAAGCTACTGCCAAGGGGGAGTCTGTTGGTGCATAATGTCAGTAGTTCAGTATCTCGTGTTTTGTATGTGTCTGTAATCGTATTAGATTGTGTGTTTTGGTTTTTGAATATTGTTTTACACAAGTTCGCCTGGGATGTAGGCGAACTTGGAGATAAGCGAAGCTATGACAACTTCGCCTAGTATGTTAGGCGAAGTTGTCGAGGTTATATAAACCTCACTTCGGCTTATCTTAAAGGGAAGTTTTTACGAACGTGTTGGTGATTATCGATATCACGTGTTGAAGTGTTGCAATACAATCGTGTTTATTAGTATTGTGACGTGTGTTTGTTTATCGGTTCAACGTATTATCTATCTTACGCTCGTATCGTATTACGTGGGGATTCTGCACCTTCGTGTTACGAGATACTCCTGTGTAGATCCGGCTGGGAACCTACAGATGTTTTACTCACTCAAACTCGTGTTGACAAATCTATTTTAATTTACAAATTATATACATATGCAAGTTTTCATTTGAATTGATTGCAAGATTGGTTAAGAACTTAGAGATACTTATGTTAGAATAAATAAATCAAGACTTATCTTAAATTTTGAACTTGAATTATATTGTTGCTTTTATTTTCAAATTATGTACTTTGTTTATTTGTATTATTTGGATATTTAATATAAATTAATAGATATTGTCATTTTTAAATATTGCATGATAGTACCATGAGAGTTGTGAACAATCAATTTGTGTCATGGCATTTCCGCCTTAGGTTGAGGTGTGACATAAAACATATCATCACTGTAGAGAAGTTGGTTAATACGTTGCTGCGAGAACTGAAGGTCGCAGGTTTGAAATCCGAATCTCGCAATCGTTTTTGCGAGATGGAATTCAAATATTGCAAATTCCCGGTATTTATTACCAGTCAAAATTAAATGATAACAGTATTTCGGTCCACCATAATATCATATGGGGGGGGGGGAGATTAGAATTAGAAATTGATAGAAAAGCAAGGATATGGGTTCGTGTGTGTAAACAACAAGAACTATATATTCTAGTTATATTATTAGCAATGTAGTTGAATATAAGAGAAATTCTAGAGAATGTTTGTTATCCTGAACTATTTTTGTCTTTATAAAATGATAAAAAAAAAATAGGTTCAAAAGGAAATGTTATTTTGGAATTTTATCAACAATTTGCATGTGTAAAGTGAGATATGGTATTTTCCGAATCTTTATATAATGATTTACAAACAAAAAAATTCTTTCAACAAAGATGTGAATTGGGGGGGGGGGGGATTGATCGACGACATATGAATCGGAGACTAAACCTTGATATACCCCAGAACAATTCATTTTTATTACCGCGAGATATATTGGCAGCCGTGGATCGTTTGATTAGAATCAAATTTGGAATGGGTACACTTGACGATAGTTGGGAAACATTTAAATGCGAGCTGGGCCCCGTGTTAATGCCAGATCCTAGTTGCGAGATGGGCCGGCAAGTTAGACTTTCGAGAAAGGTGCAAGTTAAGGCCCAATTGCATCTATAATCTATTTGGGCATGAACTAGCAAGGCCTAGGAGCTGTTGGGCCTAGCCCATAATAGCCAACGCATATCTAAAACAAAATAAACTGACCTCGTCAATTCTGTTTAGTCTCCTTAGACTTTATAACAGACATGGTAGGCCTCGAGAATGAAATAAATAAATAAATAATAATAATAATAATAGAAATAAGGAAGAATTTAATAACTAACTAGTTAATCCAAGATTAACTGCGGTTAACTTAGATAAAAGTTATAGTGATTTAATTGACATGATCCGTTCAATTTAGCTAACCCCATTAGCTCGGTTAAGTTAGTAAGTACTTCCGTTAATTAAGGTAACCCCGTTAGACCAAATAAGCTTAACTAATGAGTCTAGTCTATCAAGAAAGCTCAGTTAGCCCAGTTAACTTGGTTAACTTAATATACTAGCTTGGTTATTTATGCAAGTCAGTTATGATTAGTCAGTTATGAGGTAAATTAACACTTTTACATGATAAACAGTTAGTTGTGCTCAATTGGAGAAGGGGGTTATTGCTAACTCTGAACGAAAAATGACCCAAGTGAGTTTCTAGCCCCTTTCCTTTGAAATATTTTGGGGATGTGTGCATACTTTTAAGAAAAAAGTCGTATACGTTAATTGTATATAACTGTATATTGCAAGAATTTGCCATATGTGTTTATGGTTCTTAAATATACATGATTATAAGAGTTATATAAGAGTAGAATGTATGAGATAGGGTGATAGACCCTAATAATATATGTAAAAGAGTTAGGGTGACATACCCTTATAATATTTGTGCGACAGTTAGGGCGGCATATCCTTCTAATATTTGTGCAAGAGTTAGAGTAAATGACTCTATAATATATGTGCAAGAGCCAAAGTGGCCGACTATATGATATCGGTACAAGAGTCAGGGAGGCAGACCCTTCTAATATATGTACAAGAATGTAAGAATAAACGTATGAATAAGTAAAAAGTAAGAAAGTGTAAGTTGTATGTAAGAATGGTATCCTTTGATACGAACGTGTACGTTAAAATGTATAAGAATAACATGTGACTTGTTAAACTAGAACTCACTCAGCGTAGCTGGCTTTTAGTATGAACGCATGCAAATAAAATGAGGTCGTTAGCTTGAGGAGCACACATGACATTGAAGAATAAAGGTTGGCATCGGAAGAAGGAAGAGTTTCATCATGTTTTAATTATGTTTTGAATTTTAGACAAGTTTTAATGGTTGATTGAAAGAGATTTGAATGTTTTGAACCCGTGAATGGTTGAAGTTTTTATTATTCTGTGAATGTTCTTAATTAACTTTGATTTTATAACTATGTTTATGAGTAAATCCAACGCTAAGTAGGGCTGCTGGGTCAGGGCCTTACAAGTTCGTATCAAAACATAAGTTTGAGAGAAATAAGCAGGCTACATGCTTAAACTCGAACAGAGAATGGGCCAAAAGAAGAAAAGAAAGAAAGATACCAGTTCAAGAAAGCCATGTGTCACTCAATCAAGCTTTGTAACGATAAATTACATACTCAATTTCATGTATAACGGAAGAAGGTGTAAGAAAGTTAGCTTAATTGCTAGAGATAAGAGTATGTGATTAAATATTATGACCTGCATTGTTTGCGTGATTTTTTAGTTGTATAAAAATTAGAATCTGCCACAAGTGAAGTCAAAAAGGAAAGTGTATAGGATACGAAGAGTAACGTGATTGGTTAATCACAATTGGCCACAGTTATTAATTGTTTACCTAACTATTCTTGTACTAGATGGTTCCTAGAGTGATGTCGTTTATGCTTTCCCTTATAGAATAAAGATGGATGGTGCAAGAAGAGTGAGTGGAGGAGGTCGTACTAGGCGCCGCGGTAGACCACATGTTACCTGGTCTCCTTCTGAAGAATTGTTGCTAATTCAGGGGAAGAAATTAGTGTAACCGCACGAGAGCGGAGTAACAACGAAGGGTACCAGCTTGATCCTACTATTCAAGCTGCCATTACTCAAACTATGGGTTATGCGATGAAGAACCTGCATCCTGAAAAATCGGCGGGAAGTAACACCACGATTACCGAGCACACTGGGGAAGATAATAAAAAAGATGATGAGACTGTAAATACCTCCTCACGTAAATTCCGATTTGTGAAAGTTAACAATGGGAAGAAGGGTAGTGGCAGATGCAACTATAAGTCTTTTAAATGTTGTGACCCTCCAAAGCTGACTGGTATGGGAGACGCAGTAGTTACTCTACAATGGATAACTGCTATGGACAAATTTATCCGAATCAGTGAGTGTCGTCCGATCAGGCAGTGGGTTTTGCTACTCAGTCGTTGGATGATGAAGCTCTTTTCTGGTGGGAGATGGTTGAGCAGAGGAAGAATCTGAGTGAGATTAAGGTTATGAGGTGGAATGATTTGAAGGAGTTGGTGATGAAACGCATTTGCGTTGATGCTGAGGTTGAAAGAGCAGAGCTAGAATTTCTAAGCCTTAAGGCAGGAAAGAAAACTCACCGTGATTAGACCACTAATTTCAATCGTATCTCTCGGTTGGTGCCCGCGATGGTGAATATCGAAAAGAATCAAGTACTACATAAGAGGGCTTCCACAAAATTTCTAAACGTTGTTCAGTGCTAATAGACCAGCATCTTGTAGTTGAGGGTGTTTTGGTTGAGGAGAAGAGAGTGAAGAAGTTGGTCACCCTTACCAAGCGATCCGGTACTTAATTTACAATACCAAAGACAAAAATCCTAAAGTGTGGGTAAACGATTCGTCCAAGACTTGTGGGAAGATGCATGGTGATGAGTGTAAGTGGGGGGTGTGGGATCAAAAACTTGTTATAAGTGTGGGAAAACATGACACTACTACCTTGATTATAATAGTGAACATGTTTGCTACAAGTGCGGTAAGCCTGGCCATATGGCAAGAGAATGTACCCGTTATGATGCTGGAGAAAGTGGTAAGAATGACGCTGAAAAACCCAATGCTAAGACCAAAGCTTACATGTTGAACCAGGAACAAGCCAAGAAGATGCCCGAGGTGGTGACATGTACGTTTCTAGTTGATGGTTCTTAGCTTCTGTTTTGTTTGATTCGAGTGTGAATAAGAGTTTTTTAGCTTCGTCATTTTGTAAAGTAGAAAAAATGGAATATTGTCGTGTGCCTGAGACTTTTATGGTAGAGACCGCTAGCGACGCTTTTGTTAAAATAATGAGAATGATTAAGAATAGTAAGATAAAACTAGAGGGGCGTGAGTTCCCTGTTACCCTTTATATTATGACCTTAGGGGGTTTGATGTAATGTTGATAATGGATTGATTGTCTGAGTTTGAGGCTCATAAAGTGTGTAGGAGTAAGTCGATAAAATTAAGATATTTGGATTATGGTACAGCGGCGGTTTATGGTGATAAAAAAATTCAGGGTATAACGTCATTTCGATGATAAAAGTCGAGGGTTTATTAAGACAAGGGTGCAGTGCTTAACCAGCGTATGTTCTAAATGCTACGTTTGAGACGAAATAAGTGAAAGATGTCCTCGTGGTGTGCGACTATCCAGAAGTGTTCCATGAGGACCTTCCTGGGTTACCACCAGAACGAGAGGTAGCATTTTAGATCGAGAGTACAGCCCGTTGCGAAAGCACCCTGCCGTCTGGGCTGTCCAAGATGAAAGAGTTAATGCCCCAAATGCAAGAACACATCGATAAAAGTTTTTTACGACCGAGTGTTTTCCCTGTGGGCTGCACATGTGCTGTTCATTAAGAAGAAATACGAAAGTATGAGAATGTATATTAATTACCAAGAGTTGAATAAGCTTACTGTGATTAATAGATATCCATTGCAACGGATTGACAACTTGTTCGATCAATTACAAGATGCTAATTGGTTCTCTAGAATAGACATCAGATCAGACTATCATCAGTAGAAAGTGAAAGAGGCGTACATTCCTAAGACAGCGTTTCAGACGCGTATATATACTACAAGTTTCTTGTGATGTCTTTTGGTTTGATGAATGCTCCAACAGCGTTTATGAATACGTTTAATTGGGTATGCCGGCCGATGTTAGACAAATTAGTTATCGTTTTCATTGACGACATTTTGATTTATTCAAAGTGTGAGTCTAACCATGCCAAACATTTGAGAGAAGTGTTGGAGACTTTGAAGAAAGATAAACTGTATTAACTTTTCTCTCTCATACCAATTGCAATCCCGAACACCTTATTACTTTTTAAAAGGTTAATAAGTTATAAGTTGGTAAAAATAAGCAATCACAAATACCCCATTAGTTATGATTAGCCAGTTATGAGGTTAATTAACATTTGTACATGATGAACAGTTAGACATGCTCTCAATTAAAGAAGGGGATTATTGTTAACTCTAATAGAAACCATACCAAAGTGAGTTTTTAGCCCCATTTCCTTGAAATGTTTTTGGGGATGTGTGCATATTTGTAAGAAAAGAATTTGTATACGTTAATTAAATATAACTGTATATTGCAAGAATTTTTCGTATGTGTTTATTGTGCTTATACATACATGATTGTAAGAGTTATATAAGAGTTGAATGTAAGAGATATTGTGGCAGACGCATATAATATGTGTGCAAGAGTTAGGGCGGCTGACTCTTATAATATTTGTGCGAGAGTTATGGTGACATACCCTTCTAATATATGTGCAAGAGTTAGAGTTGCAGACTCTGTAATATATGTGCAAGAGCTAGAGTGACCGAATCTATGCTATCGGTGCAAGAGTCAGGGCGGCAAACCCTTCTAATATATGTGCAAGAATGTAAGAATAATTGTATGAATAAGTAAGAAAGTAAGTGCAAGTTGTATGTAAGCATGGTATCCTTGGATACGAACATGCATGTTTAAATGTGTTAGAATAACATGTAACTTGTTAAACTAAAACTCACTCAGCGTAACTAACTTTTAGTATGCAAGCAGACAAATAGAATGAGGCAACTAGCTTGAGAAGCACACATGACATTGAAGAATAATGGTTGGCATCGGAAGAAGGAAGAGTTTCATAATGTTTTAATTATGTTTTGAATATAAGACAAGTTTAATGGTTGATTGAAAGCGATTTGAATGTTTTGTACCCGTGAATGGTTGAAGTTTATTTTTCCTAAATGTTTTTAATTAATTCTGATTTTATAATTGTGTTTATGAGTAACTACAACGCTAAGTAGGGTTGCCGGGTTTGGGGCCTTACACATTTAATTATAGGCGGAAAGAAATTTTTATAAAGAGTGGCTTTTGGTGTTGAAGCCAAATAACCCATTTCAATGAACTTCGACTTTAGAGTTTGAGGTGAAAACTTTTCAGGCTCATCATCATCATTTAACTCAAGAAGTCGAGAAATGAGTGACGATAATATAACTACCTATGTATCTCCTACCTTTGATTGAATGAAAAAAGGCGTCTTGTCATTTGTAACATACTTTATTTTAGAATGCTTCCATTACTTGTTTAAGGTTTGTGTATAAATTTCTAGATCAATCGTCAAAACGTTGTAATAAGAACTATTAGTGATTGTCCTGATCATTGTATTACAATTTGGGTAATTTGGATTTGGGGTAAGGTTAGGTAGCATGTTGTGTGGGTTCTTGATTTAGAGATTTCTAAGATTCTGAGCCATTTTTGTGAAAGGTTTAAGCTTGGTTACAGAGAGAAATGGGATGTGGTAGGAGTTGTGATGAGATTAGGTTTAATATAGACAAAGCTTTCTTTAGAGCTAAGAAAGATGATTATGGAAGGTAAATTGTGACTGGCGAAGAATCAGGCGGCTTAAGGGTGAGGTCGGTTAAAAGTTACCGTAAAGTTACCGTTGTAACCACTGTTCTATTGAAACATCTGTTGAATAATGAAACAACTGATATTTCCTTGATCAATAGTTTTTGATAAAATTGATAAGTGTTTTTTGCATATAATGATTTTCATCGCTAGTTTGATATAACATTTGTTTTAAACATATGTTTTCATTATTTTTCTCAACAATAGTTTAGAAAAATGATACTTTTGAAAAACAATGATCAGTAGTTTAAGAAACTCTGATAAGTCTTTTTGAAAATTAACAACCAATTTTATTATCAAATGTTGGCTGTAAACAACTGTTTTGATTTTTAAAAGTGGTTAATCAAGATTTAACATACCCAATCTGAAAATCAGTTTTTGAAAAGTTGTTGAATCAAGTGCTTTCATAAACACAAAAGCAAACAAATATTCAGATGAGACATGTTCTATTAAAATCAAACCTTACTCATACCAGTCTCTTATGAAGTGATGTCTGATCTCAACGTGTTTTGTCTTTGAGTGATGAACTAGATTTTTGATAATGTTTAAAGCAGCTTCACTGTACAATTTCAATGGAATTTTCAAAGTTGTTATCCCATAATCCAGTAATTGGTTTTGTAGCCATAGTAGTTGAGCTATGCAACTTGAAGCAGCAATGTACTCAACTTCATCAGTTGAGTTTGAAACAGTAGTTTGTTTCTTACTCCGCCAAGACACCAATGCATCTTCAAAAAACTGAAATCCTCCAAATGCTGATTTCTTGTCATTTGACAACTTGCATAATCATTATCTGTAAAACCAACAAGTTGGGTCTTTATGCTGGATGGATACCAGATTCCAAAAGAAGGTGCTCCTTTGAGATATCTAAATATCCTTTTAACAACAATTAAAATGAGATTCCTTTGGCGAAGCTTTATATCTTGCACACAGTTGCATGCATTATATCAGGCCTAGATGCAATTAGATACATCAAGGATCCAATCATGTATCTATACGAGGTTTTCTCAACATAAGCCTTATTTCATTAGGTGATAATGGATCAATTTTGCTCATTGGTGTGGAACTTGCTTTGCAATCAGTTATTTTAAACGTTTCAGTGAGATTTTTAACATACTTTGATTGATGTAGAAAAAACCCCGTTTTATTATGTTTGACTTGCAAGCCCAAAAAGTATTGCAACTCACCCATGTTACTCATTTCAATTTAAAATTTCATGAGGTTTGTAAAGTCATCACATAATTTTGGATTTGTGGGGTCCAAATATGATGTCATCTACGTAAATCTTAACAAGAAGTAGATCTTTTCCCTCCCTTTTGAGAAACAAACTTTTATCAGTTTGTCCTATTTGAAAATGATTTGAAATAAAAAATATGGAAAGTCTATTATACCAGGATCTTGGAGCTTGTTTCAGTCCATAGAGTTCTTTCTTTAATTTATAGACATGGTCTAGATTGAATGCATTTTAAAATCATGGTGGTTGAGAAACATATACCTCTTTTTGAATGTCACCATAAACGAAAGTTCCTTTGACATCCATTTGGTATACTTCAATGCTGTGAGTGCTTGCATATGCAAGAAATAACCTTATGGCTTCAAGTTTGGCAATAGATGTAAAGGTCTCTTCATAGCCAATACCCTCTTCATGTAGACAGCCTTGAACTACTAACTTTGCCTTATTCTTGATAACAATCCCTAATTCATCAGTCTTGTTTATGAATACACATTTAATACCAATAGGAGTGACTCCTTCTAGTTTTGAGCATAATTACTAGAAATGAAATTTAGTTAATGTCATAAGGTCATTTTGCATAACTTCTACCCAACTATTGTCTCTCAAGGCAATTTGATATTTGGTTGGTTCAAGTTGAGATAGAAAAACAGGAAAGAAGCATATATTTGATTGTTGACTTCTAGTGAGAACACCACATTGAATGTCACAAATAATCTGTTCTCGAGGATTTGATGGATGAAACACATAAGGAACAATGTCTCTTATAGTGTTTGAGGAGGATTGTGGTGAAACTAGTTATGAAGAAACAATTGTTAAAGGTGGAGGCATTGGAGGTAAATAGTTGTTCTATGAAACAACTGATGGACTAACAATATTTGCATGATGAAATACAGGTGATACATTAGTTGTTTAATTAACAATAGTTGTACTTCCATTAGTTCTTTGATCAACAAATTGGAGTTTGGCAGTACATTGACTGAAAATGTTGTTGTTAATAGTATCCATGTAATCAATGATGCATGGCCTTCGTATACTTCAATCATAAATCCTTGTTTATTAGGACACTTATGGCAGGAGTGAACTTCCCATTGCACCAAAAACATTCTCCTTTAGATATCTTAAAATCCATTTCTTTGTTTGTCAATTTCCAAGTATTTGTGGTCCTAGGTGGTGTGGGTAACAAAGGTAAATTGGATGCATTAACAGGTTGAAAGATGAGTAGGATTCAAGATATATGAATGAGATGAATAGGATTATGTGAAATGTGATTTAGGCATATTAGCAATGACAACATTCTTTTTCTTGGCTAACATGTATGCTTGTTTCATGGTTTTAAGGTCAAGAAACCTAACAATCTACTAAGTTCATGTTGAAGACCTCTTATGAAAATAATAACAACATACTCTTCTGGAATGTTAACCCTTAATATATTTTCATCAAACTTTTCATGGAAATCTTATAAAGAACACGTTTGAATAGTAGACATTAAAGTACGCGTACCATCTTGGAATAAGGTAGTAGAAAAACGATCTATAACGGTTCTTGAATATTCGGACCAGGGCAAGTTAGTATTGATCTATTCTTGATGAAATTATTGTACCATTTCATTGCTTTCCCTTCTAGATTGATAATTGCATATCAAAACTTATAATGGGAAGGGGTGGCATTAACATCAAAGAAATGTTCACACTTAGCAACCCAATCCTCCACGTCTTCAGTACCATCAAACCTAGGAAATTCAGTTTTCCCCAATCTAAACATCCTTTCAGTTCCTGTGTTGTTATTTATTTCTTGATTCGCAACATCATTAGCAGAAGAATTACTATCATAATGATTAGGACGCATAATCTTATCAAGCATCTTCTGAATCTCAGCGAACAATTGACGAGTCTCTTCAAAGTTTTGCTATGTTTTTTTTCCATAAACGAGTTAATTTTTAATAAGGCATTTGAATGTTCTTGAATATTTTCATCGATCTCAAGTGGACTTCTTGTAGTTTTCATGATAGACTTGAATCGAGTGGAAGAATTTAGGAATATTGCGGTGGAGTTTGATCTCTGGCAAGAAACTCCGGCGAATTACAGAATCAATTTGGAAGCGAATTGATGGAATCAGAAGGAATTGATCAATAAATGATCAATTCCAGCTAAAATTGAACAAATTTGGGCAGAAATTGATCAAACAGTTGATTAATTTCACTGATCGAATAGACGTGATCAAAATGCCGAACACCGAGGATCAATAGCTTTGACACCAGTGTTACGTGTATATTGAAATCAGGATAGAGAGAAAATAGTCAGAGAAATTAGCTCAAACAACCGATAATCTCTACCATTAACGACTTATCGTTAAGTACACAACGAGACACAGACTTGCTAATAGAACTAACTATTACAAGATGACACATTAAGTCCCTCTAGTAACTAAAAATAGAATTACAAACTCTTTTTGACACGTAAACCCCCCCCCCCCCCCCACCCCCACCACACACACACACCCAACCAACGACCATTTTGTTAGTTTATGACAAATTTTATACGTATTGACATATTAAGCCCCCAAGTTTTGTCAAGTCTGTTCGCGTACGGTTTGCTCTTGCAATTTTGGTGTTAGGGTTAAAGCCAAATTTGTAATTCAAATGACAGCTGGGTATTTGATTATGTGTCTTTTCATTAGGTTTACAAGACAAAAATAATGAGATATTTATATATTCATGGTATACATCTCATGATTTCCCGTCAAAAAGTCGGAAAGGAATAATATCAAATCTGAAAGCAATATGATAGTAGGTATGGCATGTATATGTTTTTATTTATTTTTGGAAGAGCGTAAATGAAAACTATATATGATAAAAAGAACAATTTATAAATATTTTTTTAAACAACTCGTATAATCATCTAATTTACTATATATTTTACAAATAAGAGTTAACTATATAGACCATGTGTAGCGGGATGACGCCCCTATCACCTCACCCATAGATTGTTTCTTAAACAGAATAGAAGTTTTAAAGGTGGTAAGCCCCTTGGGGCGCCTATGTGTTAACGGGGCAAGGGCCACAATCACATATATTCAATCAAATTCAATGACTCACATTTTTTTATTTATAAGTAAATCATAATTGTGTCGCTAGTTACACATTTACACATTGTTAAAGTTAGTGAGAGTTCCCGTGCTTATGTGACACTAATAACATGGCGGAACATTTTTTTTATTTTTTAGTTCAACCATTGCACATGGTCATGCCCTTAACATCAAACGACACCGTTAGTCCATTAGACCAATTACTTTATATTAATGTAATAAACCAACTATGATTTCCAGAAAAAAAAATTGTGAATATAAATGCCTTATCTGAAATAACTTATTTTCCCCTCATTTTGTAGAAGTGGTCGTAATAAATTAATTTTACAAGCATAGCATATGTACTCTCAAATATAACATAGCAATAAAAACAAACCTTTGCAAAAACAGAAAAACCACTTATCATTTAGATTTCTCATTCTCAAGGTAAGGAATAATAAGTTATGCTAAAAGATGTAATCAACATGGCCGCAACAACACTTGTAACCCAAGTTAATTAGTGCGTTTTTTTTAAATTCATCGGTGATATATAAATGGAATACAAGTAGGATCGTCACTAGAACTATCAAACTATCTAACCAACGATGAACTTATCGGATTAACCCAAAAATTGCTTTAGTCATTACGTATAGAAAAGAAGAGAAAGCATCAGTAATAGTAATAGTTGGACGGTAGTAAAATGTCATAACAAATCGTATAGCCACTTGTACGATATCAGTGTAATCCCCCCTATAAAATTGTCAGATGTGAAGTAATTCTATATTTATAAAAAAATTAATGATTCAATCGCTCCATGGGACCATGGATAAAATTTGGTACATCGGAAAATAGCTAACAGTTGCACATCTCATCAACCTATGATAATTGAGGAACAAAATGGCTTACAATGTAGCGATATCAAATTATCTTATTGTTTTATTTCATGAGGGACATCGGTACTACAGATTCACGAATAAGTTTAAAGGTTGTGTAAGTGAACTCTTATTAGAACTTAGGAAGTTGAAATACATTTAACCAATCGCTTTCGCTTTACTAAATTCGCTTGATCTAACGCTTTCGCTTTAAAATATTATGATCCAACTATAACTTTTAGTGGTGTGACTAGTTTTTATAATCTAGGGAGTTTTTTTTTAAAGAGTGTTGGTAGGAAAACTATTTACCAATATAGTGTTTATTTAAAAATATTTACCAAAGTAGTGTTTTTAGTATCTTTTGTGTTTTCTCACTCTTCTTTTTATTGGATAAAATAAAGATGGACCCATACCTCTTTTTATGTTAAAATAATAATTATACTTTATATCCAAATTTAAATACTTTTTCACATAAAAGTTAAAATAACATGGATAAGTTAATCTGTTCTTTATTTTAAACTATAGTTTTACTCATCGGGTATTTTAAATATGTTTATGTATGTGCCATGTTGTGGCGGTGCACTAATGTGGATTGAGTTGGTATTGGTTATGTTCGTTAGGATACTTATACTATATCAAAAAATAGTTATATGTCAACGTAGGACACAGTATTGACGCTCGTATAAATTTAATAATAAAATTAACATATAAAAAAGGTCGTAACGATAACGACACTAGTCCTCCGCGTGCATTACACGGTGAATTCAGTCGGTAAGACTTGGGCGTCGCAGTGGTGAGTTAACACGAATTCGGTCGATATTGACTATGTTCGATAAAAACTGTTTTCTAAAAGGTTAAATCTTTTTTTGAAATATAATTTTGAAATATAATTATTTTACAGAAACAAAAGGAACTAATTAAAAGTATAGATTATTTAATTCAAAAATAAAATGTTTCATTATAGATGTGTAGAAATGAATCTATTTTGAAAAAAAAAAAGAAAAACTAACTGACACATGTTTATTTGATAAAGAAATAAACTATATCTTTCAAAATATGAAAAGCATAAATTCTAATATTCTTTCTTTAAATTTATCAACAATATTTCACTTTAAAATTTAAACTCTAAAGTTAATAAAAATATGTATAACTTTTTAAACCGAGTTAAGTTTTTATAAAAAGAATTTAATTATGTACATTATATTATGTTTTATTTTAAAAGTCAAGTATGATATATATAAAAAAGAGAGAGAAAACATATAATTGTATAAAAGTAGTATTTAAATTTAGTTAGAAATGATAAATTATTATTTTAAATCGAAAAAAATGAAAGAAATGATATGGGGTCCATCTTGGTATTACCCAATAAGAAGAAGAGTGGAAAAACACAAAAAATGTTAAAAACACTACTTTGGTAAATATTTTCAATAGACACTATATTAATAAATAGTTTTTCCATCAACATCATTTTAGGAAAAAACTCTAATCTACGGTAGTGTTGGGTATGTAGAAATGAGAGACGGAAAAAAATGAGTCATTATAAGATAATGAGAAAAATGATGTTTGGTTGACCAACGAAACGGAATCAAACTAATTTCATCCTCCCATTGGTTTTTTTTTCACCCTCTCGTCACATCCATTCTTATCGCTAACATCACTCACCCACCCACCACCACACCAACCATTACCCCCATCGCCACCACCGCCGACCAACATTACAGCTTAGGGATGTGCTCGTATTATACCGGCGTTGGTGTTGAAAATTCCGATCCCGGTTTTTCCAAAATCTTGGTACATGTATGGTACGGTATGGTACCAAAAACAAAAATTCAGAAAATATCGGTATCGTATCAATCCTGAAATGTTATAATTGTTGCTACCAAATTGGTATCGACGATATCGGTTAGGTACACATACCCTTTTGCTCATCCTATAACAGCATGTCACCTACCACCACCAACCACTATTAGGGCCCATCGCTGCCACCACCAACTACCACCACCTGTCACTGCCACCACCTACCACCAGAACCACTATTGTCACCACCCATCACCACCATGCACCACTCAAAGCCATTTTTATTTTGTTCTTTCATCTTTTCCTGCATACCAAAACAATACAAAGTAATAATTCATCTTATTCTTATATGTTAACCAAACATCTCAATGGATGATAATGATATATTTCATTCATTTGTTCATGCCATTATCATATGCATGCTTCTCTGATTCATTCCATTAGAGCATTCTCATCATATCCCTTAAAATTATATGAGGGAAGTTTCCAGATTATAGGATGAAGTTTTGAGTGATTGTGAGTGTAAATTATAGGGTGAATAGTGAAAATGTAGTGATTTTTTTTTGTAAATTTGGGGAAACAAAGTTTGCCCATATTATTTACTAATATTTATTGAATTGGTTGTGAGTAGAGGAGAGAACTTTAATGATAAAAGTATAAAAAATATTATTTAATTTAACAAGAGAGAGAAATGTTATATTTTTTAGGTGTTGTTTGTTTTTTAAGACAAAAAAAAAATGTATGTAATTTGATTTCATCTTATTTCATGTCTACAACTGAAGATGTGGTCTGAAGGTCTGCAATCTGAAAATATAATATTATTTGTTTTATAAATTGGATATCGTCTGCATAAGCTGAAAATTAGTTACGCATCATACATATCACAGTAGATAGAAGTCATTTATCGTCTGTAGAGTGCTAAAAGAATTGTGGTGTATGAACTATAAAAGTGGGTGGTGGTGGCCGATTGGTGGTAGACGATTGTGGTATGCGGTGAACGGTGAGTGGTGGTGATGGACGGTTGTGGTGGGTGGTGGACAGTGGTAGTGGACGGTGGTGGTGCCCGATGGTGGGTGGACTATGGTGGTGGCAGACGGTGGGCAGTGGAGTGGTGGTAGTGGATGTTGGTTGTGGCCGACGGTGGGTGGTGGTGGTGATGGACGGTGGTGGTGGTGAACAGTTGGTGGTGATGGTGGATGGTGGTGGCGGATGACGGGTGGTGGATGGTGGTGGTGACGGACAGTGGATGGTGAGTGGTGGTAGTGGACGGTGGGTGGTGGTGGTGGTGATGGACGGTGGTGGTGGTGGGTGGTTGACAGTGGTTGTGGCGGACGGTGGGTGGTGGTGGTGGACGTTAGGTGTTGGTAGGATGTTAAAAAGTGTGAAGATGTGTGAAGATGGTGGATATTAGCTTATTTTTTAACACCATAAAAGTAGTTTTAAGCTTTAAAAAAACAAACTGTCTTTATAAGCTTATGTATGCGCGCCTACAGACATAAGTCTTTTGCAGACGTTTGAAGCAAAAAACAAACACAACATTAGTGTATTTATAGAGATATGGATGAGGAATATATTGAGAATGCTAATGTTAGTAAAATAAATATTTACAAAGTTATTGAAAAAGAATAATTTAATATATCTTATATATATATATATATATATATATATAATGAAACAAACGTGTTATATCAATAATAATCAGGGATTTTTACATATATCCCCCTATTAAGAGGCTTTATTACATATTTGTCCAAACCTTAAAATTTTATTTCATATTTCCCCTTCTCACCTAAAATTGCCCAATTACCCTTTATTATTCTCATCAATTCAAACAACCTAAATTTGATTCATTTAAGAAACCATTTGTCCCTGACTACACCAGTGAAGGTGCCGGCGACGAGACCTAACCGGAAAGAACGGAGGAGAGGGTGGTGGTAGTGGTCGGTAGAGGAGGTTTGTGGTGGGTGGTCGGTAGAGGTGGGGTGGTTTGAGGTGGGTTTTAACAGTGGTTGTGGTGGCCAGTAGAGGTTGGTAGGTTTCGACGCCAGCAACCGGAGAAGAGAGTGATAAATGACGGAGATGCTGAAGATGGTGAACAGTGTGGCTGGTGAGTGGCAGCTTCAAATTTTGCAATTAAATCCATGCCGGAGTTCAGAATACGACGTCGAAGGCAAACGAAGGGAGTTCTTATATCGAGCTGGTGGATTCAATGGAAGATTGACAAGAAAATTGAAGTTGCATCTGATTGCGTTATTGTGGATCTTCAAACTTTTTTTTTTCTTTTTTCTCTTTTAAATCAAGTGTATAATAGTCAAGTATAAACTAATTTTAGTGAATTTTTGGGTAAATATGTAATATATATATGTTTAAAAGAGGGGGAATATATAATTGTTGTTTTTAAGTTGAAGAAATATATAATTAAGTGATTTAATAAGTGGAAATATGTAAATGCCCCTAAAAATAATAATTAAAGCTTCCACTTGTCGATTTACATCCAAACTCTTGACAAAATTAGCATTTGGTCAATTTATAATCATTTTTTTCATAACCATTACATTCATCGTGATTTTCAAAATAAGTATTTCACGTGTCCATAGTTTTCATTTTCATCATCTTCATATTCTCCACAACTCAATATACCATTCATCTTCAAATCTAAAAGTTAGCAGGACGAGTTTAGAATGGGATATCGGTAATTGCAATGTTATACTGAAGAAACACTAAGTGAACCCACGGACAGATTACTGGTAACCTGGGGGTTAGATAGATGTTTCCCACGAGGGGTTAGACCCTGAGAAGATGGTTCTTCTGATAACCTGCAAAACAGACACCGTGAGCTTGTCATTGAGAAGGGGGGGGGGGGGGTTCCTCCTTGTGACCACCATCCGGCGTGAGAATCAGACTAGATTGCTCTTTAAATATAAGTGTATATTAAGAGATTGTTAGAGCAGATATCAGGTATAATATGATGATATAAGATAAGATATGTTAAGATCAGATGATCATACCATTTGTGGTATTTATAGCCGAAGGTAGGTTTCCAAGGAGGTATGGCCGGCTGCAACAGTGTTCCTGTTCCACCAACAGTGGCCTACGCACGTGCCCTGCTTGTAGTTGGTGGGTAGGCAGCGGCTGATAATGACCAGGCCTGCTGTGTACTATTCCTTTTCCACCAACTGCCGGCTACGCACGTGGTATGGCAGTAGTTGGTGAGTAGGCAGCGGCTAATAGTGACATAGTACAGAAGCATGCTGCTCGCCATACTGTTGTCAATAAGCTGTCGTATCTTTAGTCAGATCTTTTTCCCATACCTCGTCAGGTACAGTACAGAAGATCTTCCCGTATCGTACGGACTGGCTTATTTGGGCGGGAGTATTCCCCCTCCCGCCCTTGTGCGGGATTGTTCCCGGCTTTGCTCATTCCTTCAGGTGACACTGAATGATTGAGAGCTAAGTGCCTTGTGCGTGTAGCCTTGCTGCGCGGGTGGCCTTCCCTGATGGCTTGTATCCGAGGCTGCGGGGACAGGCGGAGTCCTTCACCATTGGGAGGCATTTCCTGCGGGAACAGCTTGCGTACTGTGCGTAAGGACGTCACGTCTCTGAGCATGGTTGGTCCTGCGGATCCAGTTGGTTTCTGCGCAGACGTTCCTCTTCAAGGTGAGTCTTGCGGGTCCAACTGGGCTCTGCTGGGACCTACCTCTTCAAGTTCCCCCAGTCCAATGTTCTTCTCATGAGTGTTTAATAGTGAGGTGAACTTTTGGACTTAAGCAAAGGGTTTTTTAAAAAGGGTTTTTTAAGGTTTTCCATGGGGATTCTTCCCGCGGAAGTCCTTGTCACTTGCAGAAATTCCCGAGTTTCCTGCTTGGTCTTTGGGTATGATGCGGGTAGGTCTGTAACCTCCTCGCAAGTCTGGAGCGTTGAGTCCCACTTGTGTGGATTCTCCATGAGGTTTTGGTCGTTTTGAACATAGTGATCAATTATGTTAAAACCACCAATTCCATCCTGGATCTTCAAACAACGTAGTTCTCGACGTTCCCGCTATGCGGGGATGTTATTTCCGTTTCCGCAAGCATTGCCCAGAAGATCCTTCTTGGTTTCAATTCCCAGCGTAGCGCTAGGTATGTGAAGGGTTTTGCCTTAACACTGTACCCGCGCTCGTCTTACGGTTACTTTACTTCCAAGGTATTCCTGGCGTCAATTCCCTGCGGGTGCTAGGTATGTGAAGGGTTTTGCCTTAACACTGTACCCGCATCCGTCTTACGGTTACTTGTTTGCCAAGGTTTTCTTGGCTTCAATTCCCTGCGGGTGCTAGGTATGTGAAGGGTTTTGCCTTAACACTGTACCCGCATCCGTCTTACGGTTACTTGTTTACCAAGGTTTTCTTGGCTTCAATTCCCTGCGGGTGCTAGGTATGTGAAGGGTTTTGCCTTTACACTGTACCCGCATCCGTCTTACGGTTACTTGGTTGCCAAGGTAAGGGGTATTTTCCCGCTTACTTTTTAATCTTTTTGAATTTTGAATTTTGAAATTCGAAGAGTTGGTGGAAAGATAAGAACAGTCCAAACCTCTGAAACGTCGTGCGACGGTTTCTTCTGACTGTGTCAGGACGTGCAGGAAGTTATGGTGACGTGACAGTACATGGTCATTCCAGACGCTTTTTCAGGCGCGTGGGCGCGATTTTTCGGGCGCGTGGCCGCGAAATTAATGGTATGCGTCCTGTCAACAGCTGTTGCCAGCTTGCTTTTTGCCACGTGTCATAGTTTCATTGCACCTTCGTTTTCTCTCTCTTCCGCATTAATTTCATCGCATTAATTGCGATTAGTATATAAAGGGGGAGAGGGTTCTTTGTAATCCACACTTTCACTCTTCTCTTCATCTTCTAAGCGATTTCCGGCGAATACTCACCTTTTCTGGCAAGCATTCTCCCGAAATCGTTTTCTTCTTCTTTTACAAGATGTCTCGTGATCTCGAATCTACAGCTGATGACAAGGGTACCGCTGGCGAGTGCCAGTGTGCTCTGCCTGGCGATCTGTATCGGTACGTCGTCAGGAAGTTCATGCTCGAGTCTCTCGAGCCTGAGTTTCCTGAGCCCCATCAGACGGTGTACGATGCCCCCAGAGGCAAGATCGGGGTTTATGCTGCATTCTTTGTTTATGGGAATCTTAGGTTCCCATTGACAAAGTTTGTTTACCGTATCCTTGAGAGGCACGGTGTTCATTTGACCGAGTTGCATCCCATGGCGATCGCCAAGATTCGCCACTTCGAGTGGGTATGCCGGATACTGGGCATTGAGCCCTATGTTGACCGCCTGATGACCTTCTACACTTGGAGGTGCATCCAGGGGTGGTACACATTGACAACCCGGATCAAGGGTTTGAAGATTTGCGCAACTGAGCGCAGTCTTCGTTCGTGGAAGAGGGAGTTCTTCTACCTCTCTGCTCATGCCATCCCCCTTGCCATGAAATTTAAGAACGGGCAAGTACTTCCCAGCCTTCACGCCTCCAACTACGAGGAGGCGGAATGGTTTTCGAAGATATCCCGAGTCCAATCTCCGGTTTACCGGTTTGCGGAGTCCGGGATGGTGATGCTGGGGATGAGCCGGGTGTGGAAGGCTGCCGATGCGCAAAAGATCCCAATCGTCCTTGAATACGGTTCGAACTCTGTTCCTTACGGTATGCTTTGTTTCTTTTTGTTGATTTTGAATTTCTTCAAACTTTTTTCTTGTTTATTTCAGAGGGGAACGACTTGCAGTCGCTCCTAAACCCGCGGGAGGCTGACGGTCCCGCTCGGATGGGTACTCGCGCTCTAGACGAGAACGAGTTGCCCATCCTAGAACAAACGGCGGATCGGTTCGTGGAGGTCTATCCGCTAGGCCATGAGATCCTTAGCGCCCGTCGGCCAGGTAAGGCGCTATTCGACCCTCGACCCCTCAATGTTGAAATCTCTGCTGGAATTCCTCTAATCGTATGTTCTGATGAGGAATCCGCAGATGGTCCTCCGTTGGTGCGGAAGAAGAAGGCTGCCGGCGGGAAGGGGAAGGAGAAGGTGGCCTCCACTGCCGATCCAGCGCCTCGGTCTGATTCGGAGACCGAGAGCGAAGAGGTGGCGGGGAATCCCGGTGGTGATAAGACCACCGCTCCGGAGGTTGCGACTGTCACCTCCGGAGAGCCAAAGAAGACGACGGTGACCGGCGCAAAGAGGCCGGCTCCATCGGGTTCGTCCCCGCCTCTCCGTACCTTTAGGCTCAAGAAAACCCGTAAGTACAAACTTCCTTCAGCTTTTATCTTCAGTCTAATATCGTTTAACACTTATCTTCTTTACGCAGGCGTGGATGTTGACGCATTCCACGGTGGAGTGCAGAGTAGTACTTCTCCGCCAATGACGGTAGGCTTGGTCAGCCTACCTGAGGCGACGACCCAGGCGCCTGCGCCTGCTTCCACTGGTTCAGTTGCTCACTCCTTTGAGCCGACTGTTCCAGCTGTGATGACGTCACCGCCGGCTGTGAGTGCTATTTTTACAGCATCCTTCATCGAGCCGGCGGTTACTATTGCTGCGGATTCCGCGGCGGCGACCGCGGCGGCTGCTACCATGCCCCCGTCATCGGCAACGACGGCCGATCCATCAGGTACGCATGGGGCTTCTCCCCAATCTCTGCCACCTTCCCATCTGCCTGACCTCTTGGATGGATTTCCCTTGGGTTCAGGTGATGGGTTCGGCGGCTATCGGCCTGTTATTGACCCTACAGGTGCGTAGGGTTCTTTTGGCCCTTTTTATATATTTTTTCTTTATCATCTTTTCCTAACTGCTTTATGTTTTTTGCAGTGTCGGATTCCAATGAAGTGTATGTTCCACGATGGAACATTCGCCGAGGAACAACCCTTCGCACCCCTGTGGAGTGCGTGGAATGGGCTCGTCACGCTGCTCCCAGTGGTGCGTTGGGGGAAGCCATGGCTAGCTACCAGGAGGGTAGGCTAAGCAATGAGCTTCGGGTTCTCCTGGCCCGGATGCAGCCGCGCGTCGAGCTGCTTTGTCGTGAAAACGACAAGTTGAAAGCAGCTCGCGTTAAAGAAGTGGCTCAGGCGCGGGCTGTCCGGGAGGAGAACCAAAGGCTTTCCGCCGTAACTGCGGAAAAGGAGAAGGCCTTCAAGGCCCTCGAGGTTGAAGTTCAGGCACGACTCGAGGCCCGCTCCAAGGCTGCCCAAGCTGTTAATGAACAACTTCGGCTGGCTAAGGAAACTGCAAGGAACGCAACCGAGAGGGCCACCAAGGCTGAAGCTGTTGCGGAGCCTCTACGCGTGGAGAATGAAGAACTTAAAGCCAAATTAGAGGCTCTCCAGCAGGCTCATGATGCCTTGGCGATGGAAGACGCCAAAAAGCTCCAAGAAATCCTGGACCAGAAGGGGGTGCTTGACCATGCTGAGCGTAAGCTGAAGGGCGTCGAAGAGGCTGCGGCTAAAGAAGTGTTGCTTGCCAACCTCAACAAGAGTGAAGCCGATCGCGCCCGTAACGAAGCTCAAGCTGCCCTCCAAGAAGCCCTGGTTGCCAAGGAATGGCTTCTTCGAGAAGCGTTGTCTCAGGTAAGCTTTTCTTGTCTTTACACTTTTCTTTGTAAATAGAAAAGGTTTTGACACTTGTATATTTTCTTTTGTAGGTTGTGCATCGGGTCTTTTCTGGGACCTCTTATGATGATGCTATGAGCGCAGCCCTCAACGCTTCTCACGAGGATGGGGAAAAGGTCGGCTTCCTGCTTGGTCTAGGGTTCGTTGAGAAAGGCATCCCGCCTTCCAACTTCCCTTTGTACAATGTTGATACTGAAGCTGTTTACGACCAAGCAGTGAATCAGTACGCCGCCTTCCCGCATCCGGTGGTGGAGAAGGTGAATGAAGTTGCTGCTGCTGATGATGGGTTAGCTATCCTTAAAGCTTTCCTTGAACTGCCACGATCTACTGATGGTGCTGGTCCAAGTGGAAGTGGCTCTGAAGCCTGATCCTGAAGATCCCTTCCCACTGCTAGGATAGATTTAGCTTGTATAGATTTATTTTCTTGTAGGCGGGTAGTTACCCGGCCATCTTTGTAATGAATCGTGAAATATAAATCTTTGTGCGGGTAAGACCGCTTCTTTTATTGGATTCCTTGCTTTATAAACGTTATATGACTTGCATACTTTAGTTTAAATTAGCAATTTTCCAAGTGTAGAATAAGTTAACCTTTGAACGTGGTAGATAATAGGTTGAAGTTTTGCTTCCTCTTTCGTGATTGTGCGGGTAGGACCGTCACTTGCACTTAGTAGGATGGCTAAACTTTACCTTTATCTGACCTGCGTGCAGGTTTTCCTCATCCTTTTGTTAGAAATTCTGTTTTGAACCGTTCGACGCGCGGTTGTCAATAGGTTAGTGTTCAGTTCCCTTTTTCATGATTCATGCGGATAGACCGGCACTTTCATTTAATGGGAGGACAGAACTTTTCCCCTTCAACTGACCTGCGTGAAGGTTTGTCGTTTTTTGGGTTTATGCGGGTTTTGCCGCCTTCCCCACGCAACGACTTTCCACGTATTTATGCGGTGAAAACCGGCATATCCGTGTTGAATAAATTAACCGTTCGACGCGCGGTTGTCAATAGGTTAGTGTTCAGTTCCCTTTTTCATGATTCATGCGGATAGACCGGCACTTTCATTTAATGGGAGGACTGAACTTTTCCCCTTCAACTGACCTGCGTGAAGGTTTGTCGTTTTTTGGGTTTATGCGGGTTTTGCCGCCTTCTCCACGCAACGACTTTCCACGTATTTATGTGGTGAAAACCGGCA
Source organism: Bidens hawaiensis (assembly GCF_021521415.1). Taxonomy (NCBI): domain Eukaryota; kingdom Viridiplantae; phylum Streptophyta; class Magnoliopsida; order Asterales; family Asteraceae; genus Bidens; species Bidens hawaiensis. The sequence continues at coordinate 171,904 of NW_027505863.1, forward strand.
TATCCGTGTTGAATAAATTAACCGTTCGACGCGTGGTTGTCAATAGGTTAGTGTTCAGTTCCCTTTTTCATGATTCATGCGGATAGACCGGCACTTTCATTTAATGGGAGGACTGAACTTTTCCCCTTCAACTGACCTGCGTGAAGGTTTGTCGTTTTTTGGGTTTATGCGGGTTTTGCCGCCTTCCCCACGCAACGACTTTCACACTTATGTATGCGGTGAAAACCGGCATTAGTGTTGATAGTTCATAAAAGTATAAATGTAAAATCATCAGCGTCGATGTTTTAAGGAGAATCATTTCCATTAGAAGTGGCTCCTGGCCTTTTCTTTACATATTTGGAATTGATTTACATGCAAACTGTGTAATTGAGCTCCCTTCCATGTTGGGATGGGAGTGCCATCGAGCCGATACGCACCTGGTTCGGGATCTCGTTCTTTACGCAGCATGTAGTCTCCACATTGAAGTTGGAATTTTATTCGTGTTTTCCCCAGCTGGGGTTCTACACGCATCAGCCTGCTCAGCGTTCATTGCGCCACGAGGTGCGAGAGCGTCCCATCTCTGACAAATGCTTCGACCATGTCCTTTACGTCTATGCATTCTTCGGTGTTGTGGCCTTTTGTCCTGTGAAAGTCACAATATTTGCTCCGATCAGCATTGTGACGATGTCGGATTATTTGAGGCTTTGGCCATGGGAGCTCCTCGGTGGCGAATATCTCGGTGACGCTTTTGGTGAGCGGCGTCCATCTGGAGTTCTTGTTTGACTGTACGTTATCCCTTCCGCCTAACCGATGCTGCAAGCCGGATGAGGTGTCAAAGTTTACCCTTGACAGCCAAATGCCTAGCTTCCGCTTTTTGTTTAATCGGGCGGTAAGGACGTTGTCTTCCCTTGTTTTCTGGGTGTAGAGGTTTGTGCTCTGTGGGAGATCTCTACCCAGTTGCTTCTCCGTTTCCGCAAAGCGTTTAGCTGCTGTCATGATGGCATCCCATGTGGATGGCATGCCATCTTTACCCGTTAAGTTGCGGATGAGCTCTGGGTCGTTCGCGCCCTGAATAAAGGCAGCGCGAACAAGATCTTCGCTAATGTTACCCAGACTTAGCTTCTTCGAGTTGAAGCGAGTGATGAAGTCTAGCAAAGATTCATCTTTTTCTCGAATGCACTTGAG